>NC_045477.1:13589406-13757387 GCF_009650955.1 Corvus moneduloides | reverse complement strand
ACTTTCCATCTGTATGCTTTTCCCTCTGTTGTAAAGTCTTGGATATATGCAAATGGTACCAAAATAAGGCTCCTTATAATATCTTCCTCTAGAATTTCTAAGGCCTTAAACCATAATTTCTTTTTACTGGGGGGGGGGGGGGGGGGGAAGGGGAAGAAGAGTTTCTCTCTCTGATCAACAAAGTGACAAAGGAAAAATACAGGTTTGGGAGTTGAGCATTGAATATTCTCCTAAGGAATTTAAGCTGAGAGATTTTTAATGTGATTTTACTGGTAACACAAAGGAAATGAAAGCAAAGCAAATTAAGCTAAATTTAGTCGACTGCAGAACAAACTGTTCAGGAATAAAAAACATTGGATATGAGGTACTCCTATGATGAATAGTATTTTTTGCTCTCTATTTAGCAACTACCATCCTAACTCCCTAAACCAAGAATCAACAGGAAAAATAATGAAAAAGGCTTTTTTTTCCTCACCTTAGTGATTCCCTGTGCTTTTATTACTATCTTTAGTTAATCCAGAAGACAGCATTGGATACAGCACTTTAAAGCCATCACCCTCTAGGGATTGGAAATCTGTTGGAGAAACAGTAAGGATCTGCAGATACAGCTCATTCTACGGGAATGCCATGTTTACTTCTACACACTTGGTCTTCAGAAAGTAATTTGCTGGAATCTACTTTAAGTTTTAAACAAGTCTCATGACATTTCAAAGTGTCAACAGTTCCCTTTATTAAAAGAAAACAAGACAACATGATACCAAAACCAGCCTAAGCCTTCTCTATCATTTGGTTGCTCTTGAGCTTTCTTGGATCAAAAGACCACGTAGCTCTTATAGGACTGTAGTTTGATGCACCTCACAGAGCAGTACCTAAATGTAAAAGACTTTTATAGGGTTCAAGCTCCTGTTTCCAGGGTGAAACCAGGGTAAAGGGAGAATAAAAATATATTTTTTCACCTAGTGTAATTGTGTCCATTTTGGGGTGGGGAGCTTCATCTGTGTTGTAAGGTTTTAGCTAAATAAGTACAGTTTGATTTTGTCATTTATTTTAGAATAGATAGATTATTTGGGAAATGTAACTGTGTGTTTGGACAAGAGATGGGAAGAGCTCTTCACTGCTCTCAAGTAGCCCATGACACTGCTTGGAAAACAAAAAGACTAAAAAGCCACAAAACCAAAGCACAACATCCTCATACCCCTGAATCACACCTTATTTCCCAGTGTGAGAGGAAATCAGAACAAATAAAGAGCTGAACAACTCCAGAGAGATATGTGCATTTGGTTTACCTTTGATAAGTTCAGTCTGGCAGTCAGTTACACAGGACTAACATCAAGATACAGGAGATCTAGGACTGAAGAAATGAGACAGAGGTCAGAATATAGCATTAAATTACTGACAGAGGTTCAGGGAGCAATACACATGTGGACATGAAATTTCCCACAACAGTTATTAAAAAGAATCATGAACCTGAAACCTTACAGTTTACAAGAACCTACACAGAAAAAAAAAATGATTAGGGAAGTTGAAGAAGAGTAGAGGGAAATAAGTTAAAAAAATAATCAGAAAGTGTTAACAGTATGAGTTTAAGGAATCTGCTATTTCTGCACAAGCAGAGAAAGTATGGCTAGAGTGTACCACAAATTTTGGAAAAGCTGTTCGTGTTTTGCAATGGCTATAAGAAGAGATATGTTGAATGAAAGCTGAAAAGAAGCTTCAGGCAAATGCTTTAAGCACTGAATTCAAAGGGCAAAAGAAAAGAAAAAGGAAGAGTTGATATTCTGCAGTAACAGATTATGATTTGAAGAAGGGAAACAAAGACAATGCTTGTCCCGTTTGTGAGGCAGTCTGAAATGATACCAAATCAATTGGATTTAAAGATGAGATTCCCAAACTAGATTTCATTACTTCTAATAGTTCTTCAACATTGATATAGGAAACATCAGAAATACAAGTATACTTGCTGGATAAGCCTGAATTGATGTGTTAAGGATTGATCTCTTTGGACACTTTTCTGTTTATACTCTTACATATAGCATTTCATCATATAATTTTAATGGTGGTAATAGTTCTACTCTACTTGTCTTTAATAGTCTTTCTAGAAAGAAGTTTATATTATGAAAGAAAAGTAAGGAACATGCTATTAAGGAACATGCTAGGAAAGAGATATATCCACAATGTAATTTTTAGATGCAAAAATTTTTCTCTCTGTCTTAAACATAAAAGGAATCACAATCCCTGTGTCTCATGAATCAAATAGAAGGAAAAAAAAAATCTGGCTTGACACTCGCGTGGGACAGCTTTTTGCTCTACAAATACACCTGAACAATGAATTCAAACAGGGTTTTATCTTGTTTCAATCAGAAAGCTGATGTAGACAAAACGCTGCATTTAATAGCATTATGGCTCAGATATATGCTGACAAAACCCTGAAAATTCAAAAGCAAGAGCATCTTTTAAATTACTTATTTAAATTTGAAAGGTCTGGCTTTTGTGGTTTGCTTTGTTTGTATGCTTGGAGCATGGCTTTTCTCTTTTGTCCAATTTTAATATATAAATTGTACTTTACAGTCTCCAAAGGTTGTGAAACCTTTCTAGCCTCCCTGGATGGCAGACAGATGAATGATTCATGATAGCTGAATTAATTCTGAGGATTTTTTAAAATGTTTACAATTTAAATGGTTAACCTCAGTTTTGCAACATATGATTTAAACAGTCTTCAGGGCTCTTAGGTATACATATTTTGATAAACTTAACAATTACATAAGATCATTTACTACTACAGACAATAGTAGCTTCTATCCTTTGTCTAAATTCTTTCATTTTGTGGATTATAAATCCTGAGACCAACTGTTCCAAAGGCAATATTAAAATCTTTTAATGCTAATTCAGTTACTAGGCACATGTCCTACACTGATGTGTCTAAAGATCATAATGAAACTTTAATTGCAAAGAAAAGAGCATTTCTAAAATGAAATAATGTTTTTCATTTCTACAACACCCAGGGGCAATAATTCACTTATAGACTAATGGCCTGTAAAATTCAGCTTGTTGACTGTTAACTGCAAAATTCGAGCAGTGTGCAAGAACGTGAAATGCTTCCTGTAGAATACTGGCTTTAGAATCATATAATGGCCTGGGGTGGAAGAGACCTTAGATTTAACCTGGTTCCAACATCCTGCCTTGCTCAGGGACATTTTCCACTAGACCAGGTTGCTCAGAGCCCCATCCAGCCTGGCCTTGACACTTCCAGGATGAGCCATCCCCAGCTTCTCTGGGCAACCTGTTTTGGTACCTCACCACCCTCATAGTAAAAAATTTCTTCCATATATGTCACCTAAATTCTCCCTCTTTCTGTTTGAGCCCATTATTCTTTGCTCTGTCACTACAGTCCCTGAGGAAGTTCCCTCTGGCTTCCTTGCAGGCTCCCTTCAGATACTGGAAGGTTACTGTGATGTCTCCACCCAAACTTCTCTAACTCTGGAGGCTGAAGTCAGTTTATTTAGTTCTTCATCCTTAGTAGGTCAATATATGTTCCCCATCTTACTTCTTGGTTTTACCCTGACATTAAAAGTAGCAGCAGATACTGAAACTTGCGTTCAGCACCTCACCTCACTGCCTACAGCAACCTGTAGACATCATCCTGGAGATCAAACTTTGTGAATGTGTGCACTGCTTCAGGATTTGTGTGAACAGAAAAAAAGAAGATAAATTTTCTAGCTCTGAAAAATTCACAGTCTTGTTTGCAAAGATAGAAGGTGCATGCACATGTAGGGAATACCTATGAGATTTTAAGTGCATCATGTTCAGACAACTTGCTGGTATAGGAAAAGCTAAATACCCTCTCACCTCAGACTGTGTCCATATGCACTATTACTGTTATGCATGACATATATACTCATCAGTTGATCTCCCTCTGTCTGTCGTGTTCTTAAAAGTCATAAATGCAGGGAAGTTTCTCCAAGGAAGGTGGGAAAAGCACAGCTTATGTTAGGGCAAAATTTTTCATAAGTACTCACTCATTAAAGGACAGAATATCACTTGGGGATATGAGAAACATAGCACTGAGCCAATTTAGAATGAAAGTGCTAATAGACAAATGGATTTCCCACACCACCACCACTACATTGGGGAATAACATACCAGGTGCGAGATCAAGGGTCAGCCTGGATACAGAATCTGCAGCTCCTAAAGTTCACAGAAGAATCACAGCCTGGGAAAATAAGAACTCTGCTTTCAACTGGCCAGGGAAATCTGACCCTTACTTGAATAGAGCTACACAGTGGGTTAGAGACTGCATGCTAATAATTTGCCTTTCACATGTATTTGTACAGATATATTTTCTACACATGTAGTTTCACAAGTTCTTTAAAGAAACTTTGAGTGTAAGTACTTATGTAAGGAGAATCTATCTTAAATACACATACATTTTTTTCTGATTAAAGAAAAATCCCTGGATATATAGCATAACAATGTCCCACAAATTTTTAAAATATTTTTTTAGATTTAGAATTGCAAAGCATGAATCTAAACCATGGTGTCCTATTGGACATTTTGATTCTGTTAATCACCTTCAAATACCAACACTGTAAACTATGACTGCAAAGACAACTCATCTAATGAGTTCCAAAAGACCAAAAAAAAAAAAAAAAAAAGAAGAAACCCTCAACCTCCCTCCCTCTAAACCACAAACAAGAAACTTATTACTAAAACACAGAAACTAAACTGAGAAAGCCTGATTTCCCATGTTGAAAGTGCAGGAAATAAGGCTTTCTAATAATTGGGCTATCAAGTTATTGATTAAATCTATAGCCAGGATCCTCTCATGTGAATATATAGCTAAAAACATAGATCTTGTTTTTCTGGGTGGAAAGTTTGCTTTTGTAGGGCATGACTAGCAGGTTAAATTAAAAGTAGAGATTCTTTAATTCAAATACTTTGGAACTATACCTTGTGGGTTGTTTTCCATTTTGGAACATATTATGGAAAAAAAAAAGGCTAGTTTAATAGTTCTCCTTTCTTAGTTCCACTACTTGTGCCTGCACAATCCTTTTGAAACTTGACCTGTCTACATGCCCATCAAATATCATGAGACTGACCTGATGTTATGGAAATTTTACAGGCCAGCCACCATAACAAGATTACATTCTAGGATCTCGCTGAGTTAGGAAGCCAAGAAGAGACTTTCTTATAAAGCTCACTTTATTAATAGTGCTACAGCTTGAGCTGCGTGCCTCCAAAGAGGGAACCTGAACAAAGAAATCCCTGCGTAGTTGTGCTGCTACAATTCAAGTTTCCTGCCCCTAAAGCAATAGTTTGGACCTGGGGTCTTACACCTTATTGGTTTGTTTGTTGTTTCATGGGGAAGATATATTTTTCTGCAAGATAAAGTGTTTCTCTCTCCTGTTTTGCCCCCTCTTAGGCTGGTTTGAATGGGTTCTGTGGTTGTCTTTTCAGCAGCTGCAGTACAGTTGTTATAGTTCATGTATCACAATCTATAGGCTTTGCCTGCTCATGCAAACTACTATTGCTAATTATTCTTAATTATATAATGGTCCTCTCCAGAAAAGTCCTGCCATTGTTTTTATTAACATTCAGGTTATTTATTATATGGGAGCAGAATATTTGTAGCCTCAAAGATGTAAGCACTATTGACTACAGCAAGTGTTACAATGTTAAACACAAACAGTATGACAAAGATTATTATAAAAATCAATAACCCATAAAGAATTCATTTTGCCCAGGCTCTTAAATCTGATATCCAGGAGATGAGCCAAGACCATACGTCTTGTAAGCCTGTTGAAGTATTATCCAACAGCATTTTATGCATTAATTTTACTTGCTACCAAAACTTCCAGACATCAGCTGAAATCCTCCCATTCTGGTCAACAAACATTCAATGACTGGTATTAATGATTGTACACACTCCCCCACGTGAGGCTAAGAAAGTGTCTACTGACATTCTATTTTTCAGTGAAATTTCAGAGAGTTATGAAACTTTTTTTTGGAATGTCACAATTGCATCAGCAGTATTATTGCATAGAGTTTCTATTGACACTTGAAATGTTAACTAAGGCCTTTTCTAATTCACTCACTTCCAATCAGATAAGAAAGCATAAGGAGTGGAATGCAGTTGGACTTCCTACTAATGAATTACTACATTTGGTCCTATCAACAAATGTTTGTTCCATGATCCTGATATCACAGCTAAATTTGAGAACAAAAATATTAGGAGTTGAGGCTCCTAAGACACAAATTCCTGACCAATCTCCTGGTAATTTTTTGTGAGCTCTCTTACTACATATCCCAGATCACCCTTTGCCTTCAGGTACAGGCCAAGGTACCTGGAAAAGTCCCCAGCTATTCCTGTCATTTATATGCCTGTTGTTTGGTTACAACCACCAAGGTTGCTCACAGGAGTAGTATTACTACAGTAGCATAAGTTGAGTGGGGCAGGTGCAACGTTTTACTTGCTGCATATTTGTTCTTTGCTTCTGGGACTGCCACCTCCCACTGTTGTGAGTGCGTGTGGTCTTGGTGGGAAGTAAAATCTGAACACAGTGTAGTCCATGAGACATTATTTGGTACAGGGATCCCTAATGGAGGAGTGCTTGAAGCTGAGCGGCTTGGAAGGAAAGTACGTATCCAATAGTGAGTTTTATTAGTAATTTGGACGATGGTTTTTGACCCGTTGAAATAAAAATTTTCCCTCCTTGTAACAAGGCTGCATAAATTTAGGTACTATCTCATGTAAAAAAAGCATGGCAAAGGTTACCAATTTTATAAGTAAGATTTACATAATTTCCTCAGGCACTTGGAAACCTCACACCCAAGTAGGTCTGGAAAAAAAAAAACCTATTTCAGTTTTTAAAACAATGACCATGGTGGATTCTTCCTGCACTTGTTGCTGTTCATCCACTGAATGACCCTTTGACAACCACTTAATATGCAAGTGATGGATCCAAGCTTCCTGTCCTCTAACTTTTACAGCAAAGTAAGAATTTAATAAGACTGTCTTCAGCCACTCCCACATTCCAATTTAGATTTGTGGGAAAACACTTTTAATAAAATTTTATCTCCAGGCTGCAAATCATGTGCCTGTATCTCCAGAGATGTGGGTTAGTACCACTAATCATGATCCCTTTTAATTTTGAAACTTTCCTGTAAGTTTAAGACATAGTGTGTCAAATGCCCATCTGCGTTCAAGAAGATGTTTTGGGCTGGGATATAAGTTCCCAGTATTGACAAGTGTCTCCCAAAAAGAACTTCATCAAACAATAGTCCACAGCACTGTCTTGGGGCATTTCAAATGTCCCATAAGGTTAAGTTTAATGCTTCAGGCCATTTTAACCCTGTATATGTGCAAATTTTAGCTGTTCTCTCCTTAATAGTGAAGTTATCCTTTCTACCTGTCCAGATGTTTGACGGTGATAAGGGTCTGCAATCTTTTTAATTCCTAAACTTTTATAAAATCAATTTATTGTTTCTGCTGTGAAATGTCACCTTCTTCTGATTCAGATACTTGTATTCTATACCTAGGAATAATTTCTTTAAGGAGACCTTTTATTGCTCTTCTAGTGTCTGCTTTTCTTACTGGGAAAGTCTCCACCCATACTGATAATTGGTGTCCTATAACTAGCAAATATTTATATCTACATATTGTGGACATAACAGCATTGCTTACATGAAGTCTTCAGAACGGGGAAAAAAGTTGATTTCCATAGGCTTTATATTTCACAATTTCTACAGGTAGGACAGGCATTAATAATTATTTTAGTGGCTGCATAGACCCTCAGTGCCACCCGTACTTGTAGCACTCAATTAGCCGCTGCTTCCAGTACTCTGTGAGCTTTACTATGGAACCATTTGGTCACAGTAATTTTTTGAATAAGACAGGTTTTCCCTCCCATTTTCCATATTGTCTTCATCTTCTACTGTTTCCCATTTTCTCCAATGTTCTTTGCCGGTCCTGTTTGATTGATATATAGTTTTCTTGGATGGTCAAAATTGGACCTCAAGTTCTTGTCTAAAGCAATTGCCATGATCTTTACCACAAGTTGGCAAGACACAGGTTTTGCTGCTATATCAACTAGGGCATTCCCTTTCCTAATTACAGCACCCCTTGTACAGGCTGGCCAGTAAACTACAGCAATCTCTTTGAGGCATTGGAAACGGTTTCATCATTTCTCAGTAAATTGCTGGGAGCTACTGATCTCAAATGAGTGACTGGATTGGGTCTTACTACTCAATCTGTGTTGAGAAATTCCTCAAACTTTACAAGGATTTTTTGCCTCTCCCATTACTAAATGGTATGTATTTCAGCGCCCTGTACATCTGAGCTCCTGCAAGATAGACCTGATAGCTGCAGTCTCCATAATGAGACTTAAGTCCATTTTTTGTGGCTACAGCATAAGACAAATGCATTTCTAATCTGTTACTTGTTTGAACCATCCAAATAGTTTACCAGCTGCAAGTGCTGACATTTCCTTAGGGGGTAATTATTTAAGAATTAGTACTTTCAGTATTCATCCAACTTTACTGTCCACTACCAGTCTGCATTCTATTAGAGCACATTTTTCACCACTTGCCTCCTTTTAGTTTACATTTAAGTACCTTGGCTTGTATTTCTGTTTGCTTCTTTGTTATCTTCTCAGTTGGCACTACCAACTCTTCTCAATTTATGACAAGCTGTGAATGTCATTAACACTATATCCCCCTCCCACTTCCACAGCAATAATGATGATGATATGCAAATGACTAGTTCTAGCCTATTGAAGTAAATAAGTCTTAACTCTGATTTACATAACTTGGAAAAAAGCCCCTGAAGAACACTTGTCAAGTTTTTCCACTTTGATAGAGGTACTTGAACTCGCTATTTACTTTTTCAGACAGTTCTAATACAGATCACCATTCCAGAATAACAAGTGTTAAAGCTTAAGAGAATGAAATCTCCAGTCTCCCAAATGGATTCATTAAAAAATTCAAACAAAATGGAAGCATATTTCTTCTAGATATTCAAACATTGTGCTGATATTTATGGCAGTTTCATTTACAAATGCAAGTGTTTATTGTACATGTGCACATCAATGGTGTTAGATGTTAAGGATACTTCAACTCCATCAACAAAACTTTGAAAATATGGTTTATTATATCTGCTGTGGTAATTTCTGCACTTTGTTGAATTACTACAGTTTGGTGTGTTTGGTTGGGGGGTTTGTTTTGTTGTTTGCAGGTTTTTTTTTAAAGCCAAGTCCATTCTTTATAAATCTATGACCATTACTTGACAGCAAAATAAAAGGTTTACAGTGGCACACAGAAACCACTGTTTATGCATCAAACATCATGTGAGAGGGGGAGAATTCACTGGTGCTCATGTCATTGTGGCATTTATCCACCATAATTTACAGACAAGAAACACCCTAACCTAAGCAGCATCAGCAGCTCCAGCTTTGATGTGCTGACAAATCTCAGGCAAGTCACAGTTTCTGATGCCCAGTTAGACCATGACAGGTTGGGAGTCATCTTCCTGACAGTTCCTTAACTCACACCTAGAGATCTGTGGTGCAATCCTACAGGGTTTATAGCCAGGGAAGAGAAACAGGAGTATCATGGGCATGACTCACATCTTTTCAGATGAAGATACTAAAAGAGGCTGAGATGAGCCTCCCCATGATGGCCTCTTCACTGACCACAACAGGGACCCATCATAGCTCACATAGACCAAGACATCCTTCATATTTTACAGCCAGAGAGGTCAGAACAAATCCTTCCCTCCACCTTCCCAGAAGTTAAATTGCTAGAAGGAGCTATGACTTAAACTGAGATTTGGCAGCATGGCACTGGAGCTTCAGCCTCTTTTTCTTACTTTAAGTCATCTGCCTATCTCTATCTGCCAGACCTCACTGTGATGCAGATGTGAATTAATTGTTTCAGTTATCTTACCTAATCTTAAATCAAGGCATATTGCTCAGAATTTTCTTGGCTTTTCCAGCACAACTGAAAATATAGAGTAGAATTTTTATAATCTGAACACACTGTATATTTACCACTTGTGGAAAAAAATGTCACGCTATTGCACTTGCAGGCATCACAACATGGAAACTGTCCATAATTTTTACCTCTCTGAAAATGACTGCTTTGTCAAAAACATGAGGTAAGAGAGGACAAGAATTTTGTATACACCAAATTACCCTGATAGACAAGAAAGTGAGTGTTCAATTAATTCAGATATTTAAGTAAATTTTGGAGTAATAAGTGTTTGCCATGTCTAGTTCTCCAACAGAATATTTTACTGAAATATATTTTTATTCTTTGAATTTTTGTGGTTTTTTCTACCTTCACATCATTTTATTCCGACCATCACCTTCTCTTTTAGATGAAAAACACACCCTAAGTCTTTAGATAACAGAGAAAGCAAGAAAAAAATTGGGTTATTTTCCCTTTTTAGCTCATTAAACCCAGACAGACCATATCTTGTTTGGTTCCCCCCAGCCCACTCTGATATTGTTAAGAACTAGATAAATACTCATTTTGGATTACAAATCCTGCATATTACCTATTGTAAATTACAGTATCTATTGGTGAATGCCCTTCATGCAGGGTTTTTATTTTCCAGACTCTGATTCAACATAAGCTTCAGATGTTTCAGTTAGTCAAAACTTCTTGTGGTACCTTCAAGATATCTGCAGTTCATTATGATAAATTGCACATACCTTGTACCATAGGTTTATGTCTATCCTTCCTTTGCCACAGAGCAGCATCCAGGATAAACAGAAAATTGTCCAGAAAGGAGAAGAAACCCAGCAGCCTGCTTCTCTAAAGGGTGTGCAGTCAGAACTGCTTATTACTGTCCCCTAAACTCGCTTTGACCATTTCAAGCTTCACTCATCCCTCTTCCTCTTTTCCCCCCCTTACAGTGACATCTCCACTAACCCCTTCCTGCTTAATTTTCAATGCACGTCCTCCAGAATTCCAGCTGCCCACGTCTCACAGTTTCCTCCTAGACATGTCTCTTCTTCCTTGTGCCCCAAAACCCTGTCCCACCTCCTCCTTGTTCCCAGAACTTATTTTCTTGCTTTTACAAAATTGAATTTTGTCCTATCCTTGAGATGTATCAGCATTGACTGCACTGCCAAGAAGTAATTAGTCAACAACATCTCTGAGACCAAGGTTAAATTAGTGCCACCTGTCTTTAAATAAACACAGTAAAATTTGTTCAGAGCAACAGCACAGAAAAGAGTGTCAGAATCGCTGTTTTCCAATAAATACATCCCTCTGTTACCTGTTGCAAAAAACCACAGACCTGTGTATTCCAAACTCATGACAGCCCAAAACATTCCAGGATCATTCACGTTTGCCATTGGGGGTACAGTCATCAAAGGCCTGGGACAGCCAACACTAGATATCAGAGGTGATTATGTCTTAGCTACTTTAGAATTTTATTCTCTGTGGCTATTCCCCACCCCCCAGCCTACTCTGGATACAGCCCCTAGCAAGCCCAACACAGACAGTAGCTTGGAATTAAGAAAGGAAAGGAAGGAGGAAAATAATAAGGCAAGAAGCTGTGTTTCTGCAGCATCTGTACTTAACATAATAGTATTGAAATATTCTATGCATGCACCTCTGTGCAATAATCACTAGATAATCCCTGTTACCATCCACAGGAATCGTGCTTCTGCAGAGCTGAAATCACAGTAACAGGATGACGAAAATGATTCATTCAGACAAAAAAAAAAAAAAAAAAGTTTATTCTACCCAGAAGAAAAACAAACCTCTTCTTCCACTGTATTTAAAAAATTATTTTCTGAGACAAAAAAAAGAAGTAGCTTTCTTTGTCTTAAGTATATTACTCCATCTCAGATGATAAACATAATCTACATAACAGAGATAAGTGGATAACATAATCCAGATTGTTACATGTTGTATTATCACCCTTACTGAATATATATTGTCAATAGTAGCACTGCTAATTGTTGTTTTTCTGCTATGAAAAAAAACCTACAAGGACAAGCTACAGCTGCCAAGAGTAGGTGTTCAGCTCCACTGACTCCAGGCATGCTGAACCTGCTGATGCCAGCAAGGACTGTGACCCCAAGTCACACTTCCCTCAGAAGAGTGAGGGTGCAGGATACAGGACATGCTGCAGACTTCTATTTCTGTAAAGGCTTTAGCACAATCTGCATGCGGGGTGTGAAATGCGGCAAAATTGTAGCATACTGAAAGGTTGACAATGTCCTTTTGCTAACCTACTTCTTCAAAGCAATATTCTCTCATCAGCTTATCCTTCTTCTGGCCCTCTGCTTGAGGTCTTTGTCCTCTTCCCCTCCTCTCTACTGTGCATTAGAATTGAGCTCTGTAGCTAAGCAGTCTTCTCCAGAAGCCAACTGTACAGGCTAATTTTATATTCTTCTGAAAATCCACTCTCCAGTGAAGTGTGCTTTGAGGTAAATTTGAGGTCCTTTTATGTAGTTTTGCTCCTACAGGTCTTTTACTGTTTCGACCACTTCCTTCTCTACTCAATACTTTATTAGGTTGCTGGCAAGTGGAGGCTACTCCTGTTCCTTTAACTCTTTATTCTGGAAATGAAAAATCCTACCTTAGAACTGACAGCAGAAAGAGGCAATGATATGTAGGCCTTGGAGCAGGCAACAAGAGAGTATCACCAATCTAAACCCCAAACTATTAAAATTACAGTAATAAAAAATCCCACATGCAAGTACAGCTGCTAAAGCTGTTGCACTGTGGCTTCAAACATTTAAATTTCCCCCAAGTTAGATACCTTTTTTAAGGCCTTATTCCAGAATCCTTGCTGACATTATGCAGATGACCACAGATTTCATTCATGTGTATAAAGAGTTTTACAGAGCTTCGATTACCCTTATCACAGATCTTAACGTTGTAGTTCACTGCTTTTTGAGGAGAGTTGTTCTTGACTGCTGGACCTCTCTTTGAACTTTATTCTGTGTTGGCTCAAGGGGGAGAGTTTCTCATTTTCCCTTTCTTTTGTCTTTTTCAATTACTACATTTTCCATTTTCTTCCCTTCTCTTTCAGAGGCACAGCTTTTATTCATTTCTCCTCAGACCTCCACACTCCCCTTTACCAACTCTCATATTCCCTACCCAACAGGAAGCTGCACTCTGGTAAAAAGCATCTGATGATGACAGCCGAGTGCTGTGGGAATGCAGAACTAAGGATGAAGCATTGCAGGTGCCTACCTTAGACTGCACATCTATCCTTGTTAGCTACTGCTTTTTTACCTCCACTACACAAAAGACCAGATCAGCAACAGAGCACAGAAAGATGTTGCTTTTAAGGGATCACCTGCTGTCTCACCTACAGATACAGCTGCAGTTTTTCAGCAGACACAATGATTCTGCAGCTTTCTTCACTTCTGTCTTTGCCTTTGCCTCCATGAAAAAGCAATGAGCTACACTATAATGACAAAGTACATAGATGCACTTCCCAGCTTCCCTTAAGGAGCCTTAGAAAAAGATGCCAGGAACAGTTCAGATCCACACTGAGTCCTCATGTGGCACCAAGGACAGAACACTTCAAAGCAGAAAACCCTCAGAAGCACAGTGCTCCTATATAACCCTAGTGCCTTGCCTGAAAAGTCCCTGAAGTCAGAAATGTTCTTTGGCTTGGTACTGTTTCCAGCTTTAGATCCTATGAGCAGAATAAGAAGCAAGCTGCTTCTGAAGAGAGCAGAAGCCATGATGCTCACTCAGTGAGTAATGAGGTATACTCACTTCTATTAACCCTGCTAGACATCCTGGTGTTCCCATCCAGAGATTGGAAAGGATGCAGTAGACTTCAAACCTATTTTAAGTTTTACATGCAATTTTTCAAGGAAAAAGTAATTTAGGAAGGATTGGAACTTAAGGGTTTATACCCCTAAGTGTCCTTTTCTCCCCATGGCAACTCCAGTCACTACAGAGTTACCAGTACAAACATGCACTACAGCAGCCTGTGCTGAAACATAAAAGCTGGGCAGCAAGCACTACTTTCCCCAATATGACAGTCACTGCAAATGAACTCTGAAAAGAGCTAATACAGGTACATAAAAAAGCTGGAGACTAATAATGAGCAGAGCAGTAGAGTGGGAGAATGAAAAGCCAGCTTCTCGCCTCATCACCTTTCAGAGCACCACCCCAGCCACACAGCTTAAAGACAATCCAGGACAGAACTATGATTATGCCTGCACAACACAGAAACAGCCTTCAAGCCCCACGTGTTACAGATATACTCCTTTAGAGCAGTGCTCTTGAAAGGCTTACACAGACTGTTGGGGGTTTTTTCCAACTAGATTTTTCAGAGGTTTATAAAATACCTGCTAAACCTTCAGTAAAATTGTCAGACAAGCACGAAGAGACTTAAATCTCCTAGACTTAGCTGTCAAAGTTAATTGGATAGTTAGAGGAAATGATTTACTTGGAGCAGATTACTTAGGTTCCTCCTTGTCTTGAGCTGAATACCTTCCTTCTTTGACTGTAGAGAGATCTAAGAGAAGGTTGGAACAACTTGGAGCAGCAGGCATCTATTTTTCAGATACTGGGTTATTTGCCTCAAAAATTAAATTGTATTATCACATAACTATCAATATTGCAGGGACATTTTGGCTCCACTTGCATTACAAGAGAGCTACAAAAGGCTGGCTGCTCTTCCAAACCAAACATTCAATACTAGACCTGGGAGTTCACCTTTCCTAATGTGATTTGATTTCCTTAAAAGAAAGCTGGAGCTCTGTTGTATATTATAACAGAATCCAGAGATGAGGCAACTGGAAGAGTAGGATTGCATAAAACACCACACATCACACCTGCCACTGAGCATGACTCTCCACCTTATTTTTACACAGTTTACCAGAGGAAAGCAATGTGGGCAAACCTGTCCACCACTTCTCTTCCAGAATGTGGCAGGTCTGCTGCTGTGCAAAAAATGTAATCACGCTTTCACAGTTGTGCAGCATCTGACAAAGATAATTTACAAGTGCTTCAAAAAAAAAAACCAAAAAACCACCAAAAAAATCTGACCAACCAACCAACACAACACACACACACATACACACACAAAACCCAAAGAAAACTACTAATCTTTGTTTTGTGATTTCTAGTAAGTGATGAAACTAGAAAAAAAAAAGTCACAAAGCCGATCTTCAGTTTGTATTCCACAACATTTAGTAAAGCATAAACTTCAGGTCATAACTGTCTCCTCCTTGACAGTGCTAAACAGATACTCTTTCTACCATCTGTTCACCTCTTGTCAGAAAACTTGGAGAAGAGTACTTGATGCTTCCACCCTCCTGTCAATTTGTTTGGAATTTGCTAGCTCAGTCAAAAGTATCTTAAGACTGATTCAGAGCCAGAAAGACAGACCGTTTGGTTAGAGGCTTCTTTTCTCAAGGAAACCAGGATAAAAAATTAAAGCTGTTTAGGATGAGAGGAGCATTCTTGATGCTTGAAGCTTTAAGGCTGATGATGTTCAAAAGCTTGAGACGCTCTAGTCCATCTGACAAGACTTTGCACCCCGTTAATTCTTTTCACAGGAAGAGCTACTGTTCAAAATTCATCTTGTTAATACAAGTTCAAGACTTCAGATCACTACATTTAAAAGGAAAGAGACAGCATACAGACAAAATAGGGGATTCTAGAAAGTAACTGTAACAATACTCCGTTTATAGAAACCAAGACTGATCTTCAAGATTGAAGTTCAGACTTTTCCTATTTTATTCTGTGCTAAATCTCTAGTATTTACACCTTCTGTAATGGAATCATTGCTCCTCTGATATCTCTTAAAGCAAAAGTTTCTGCTGTCACACAAGTAACCCAGGAAGTCCCTTTCCAAAAGGGGAAATTTCAGATATATCCTGTGTGTAAACAACGTTAACAACGTCAAATGTTAAAGTTCAAGAGTCTAAAAGTAAACCTGAACTCACAGTAAATTCGCATTTTTAAATTCTTGGGGATTTTACTTTACCATGATCTTTGAGGCTTTAAACAGAAATATAAATATTTTAAAGCAGTAATCTTGAGCATTGTCAGTAATCCCATTCCAGTCAAGCATCCTGTTAATGCTCAAAGGTCTGGGAGCTGTCCCTATGAGTAAAGGCTGAAGAAGTTAAGCCTTCCATCCCTGGAGAAGAAAAAGCTGAGGCAGAAGAAAAACCTCATTACAGTATTTCAATACATAAAAGGAAGCTACAAAAAGGACAGAGGCTTTCTTTTCACAGGGAGCTACATGGAAAAGCAAGGGACAACACATACAAGATGAGGTTTTATCTCAGAATAGGAAAGAAATTTATTTTTACAGAAAGGACACTCAGTCACTGGAATAACCTCCCCTGGGATACAGTAGAGTCTCATCACTGTATATTTTCAAGATGTGAATGGACAAGGTGCTAGATAATTTAATTTAGGCTCCCTTTCCCACAGAATTTTGGTCCAGAGGATCTTTTGAATCCCTTCCACTCTGAGAAAATCTAGGATCTCAGTTAGAGAGTGAAACTATTCCAATTGTTTCTGTGAACATCTACGCCCCTTAATAAATGAGTTTTGGCTCTCCAACCAGTAAAAGCACAGCTTAGTTTAGGTTAATATGCTATTTAATGGCCATTTTTATAACTCACCCACACCTGGGTATATGTACACATACCCACGTGTGTGTTGCATAGCTACAGCTAGTACCAGTTTTACTTCACAGCACATACAAGAGAAGGTTACTAATATTTAGCTTCATTCACTACTTCGCCTTGACTAAGCAGGCATAATTCCCTTAAAACTCACTGAAAAGATGTAGAATTTCAAAAGCTGTTTCACAGAGTCTGCAAAGTGCAGTTTCTTTGATTAGAGTACAACAATGGTTTGCAATTCCTATACAGAAACATTTTGTGTATTGTCAGAAACTCTTGATGACATTTCCCCAGCTGTGATCTTTTTCAGCTACATTTCAGATATACATTACCTGCTCTTTCTCTAGTATTTAATCTGTCTTTTTTTGGCCACAACTACTTGATAATTGCGGAAATTTCTTGCGAGAAGGATGTTTAAAGAGACAGATAGCAGAACCGCAGAAGAGAGGCACCACAGATATAGAACCACTAAAAATGGAAGCCAAAGGGAACAGCAGTGAACATGGTGCTGCCAGGCAGGGTTCCACTATTAGAAAATATCAGCTTTCCTTTAAAAATAGCTCCCTTGCTGCCTTACCCACCCACCCCTCCCTGCTCCCTCCCTACTTCCAGCAGCTCCGGTTATGCAGTTTCCTTTTCTTCTGCGTATAAGTTGCCCAAAGCAAACCAATTGGTGCAGTTCATACACATAAAGGGAGAAATCAGAATAACTTTGGATTATCCAGGTTTTCATTGCAGACATTTTTCCCCTTAAGCACTTTTCAAAAATCTCCTTAGCATGCTGGACTTTTTAATGGTATCACCTCAAGCACACCGTTCAATTCTCTAGTCTATTCTGAAGAATGCTTTTATTGCACTTTTTTTTTTTAATCCAAAAATCTACTTCTGTAGAAGCTACTCCCACAAACAGTGTTCTGCAACAAATTCTGGAGAAAATGTAACTCTACAAGACACTTATGGAAAGACCTCAAGGTCTGTGTTCTCAAGGAGGGCAAAGAAAAAAACCCAAACCCCAGTACCTTGCTTTTAAGTTTATACATGAATAGGAGATATTAGGTATTAGACCACAAAGACAGCTGTCTAATGGACCAGTATCCAGACTTACAGAGTTTCAAACAAAACCATCTTAGAAGGGATTTTCTGACTTTACTATGATATAAATATTCCTGTTCAGATCCACCTTCTAGATTATTAATTCATTACAACTCCAAAGAAGAGAATGAAGAATTGAGTTTCATGCTGGTTGTGTCTGAGGTAGATTTAATTTTCATAATAGTATCTAGTAGGGGTCCGTGTTTTGGCTTTGTGCTGAAAAGTGTTTTTCATTATTGCTGAGCTGTGCTTACACAGAGTCAATACCTTTTCTGCTTCTCAGGCAGTTCCACCAGTGAGGGGGCTGGGAGTGCACAAGGAACAGGGAGGAGACATAGCTGGGACAGCTGACCCCAAGTGATCAAACAGATATTCCGTAACATGTGGTGTCATGCTCAGCATATAAAAGCTGTGGAAAGAAGAGCAATGAAGGTGTGAGTCACCTGAGTGAGTCAGAGTGATGACATTTGTCTTCCCAAGTCACCATTACATGTGATGAAGCCCTGCTTTCCTGGGGATGGTTGAACACCTGCCTGCCCATGGGAAGTAGTGAAAGAATTCCTTGTTTTGGTTTGCTTTCATGTACAGCTTTCGGTTTTCCTGTTAAACTGTCCTGATCTCAAAGTTTTCCCACTTTTACCTTCCCAATGCAGGGGTGCGAGCAAGCGTCTTGGGTAGGGCTTGGTTGTCAGCTGGGGGTAAGTTAAAAGAGCTAAAAAGGAAAAACAAACTAGACTGAACAGTGTTGAAACATTCCTTTGCCAACATAGTTGATATTTCACTATAAAAGTATGATGACAGTTGAACAGATAAACACACCAGCAACGAGATCTGAGCTCTTGCAGTGGTGCTAAAGGTAGTTTGCAAACAGTTCCAATTGTGTAGTGAAGTGTTCCTTGACCATACCTTGCATGGCTAAGGTGGGAGCAGAATTGTTCATACCAGGGATAGCTGTTGGCTGACTAAGGTGGGGAGCAAGATATAATCAGTCACCCCTGACAGCCTTGGAACACCACTTACATTAATCACAACCTGAGTGGAACGATGTCATTGCTACCAGACTTTTGAAAAACTGCAGTGGTTACCAAATCAGATTATGGCCTGGATGAAAATTGACTAATGACTAAAGCAAATCACCTTGAACTCTATTAATAGCAGTCTTAGGTGAGGCCCTTCAAGCTCTCCTGGATGGCAGGAGGCTGTGCCAGTATCTCCGAGTGTGAAATTTCTCAGAGATCACCACCTCTCAAGTCTGCAATACTGGAGGAAAATCACCAAAAGCTGGTAATACCCCCCACTCCTCTAGGCTCAACCCTTCATCCACTGAGAAATGCAAAGGCATTTGAGTATTTCACTGAAGTCAAGGAGTATTTTTGACAGATACATTCATACATGATATTTTATATATATATATATATATATATGTGTGTGTGTGTGTGAATTGGTCCCTATACTCTCTTGGAAGTACAGTATGCATATTGCAATTTCAAATCTACAGAGACTTAATTATAATATATCCTATTGAGTTACTTTCTAAACGTTCAATTAATCAATGATTAAGCGCAGGTTAAGTCCTTTAGACATAACTGTTGACCAGGTTTGGGACTAAGACTGGATCCAACAACATCGAGATTCTTTCAGGAGTTCAGAAAGCAAGGAGTCGTGTGTCTATTCTGAACCTCAGGATCCAGTAGGAGGGTTTTCCTTATCCTTTGCATCCCCATTTTCCCTTCTAAAGTAAATTTGAGCCAATTTTCCTTTGCATGTTTTCTCTATGCAGTAAATAAAACAGTGAGCCTTGCCATAGAGCCTTATCACACTTTCACAAATTTTATCAAACTCTGCCTTTGACAATGCTGTTGATGGTGATTCTTTTAAGTGACCCAAACTACTTATTTGCAACACCCCCATCACCTACACAGAGGTAAGAGCTTGCCTGGCAAGTACTCACCATGAACTTGTACTGTTAATGCTCAGAAATTTGATTTTTCTCCTGACCAGGAAACTGTTTCACAGATAAAGCATTCACGTACATCTCCAGACCACCAACAAACCCCTCCAGCCTACTACTACTCATGCAAAACCTTTAAAACTACTAAAGAATACAAATTGGTTATCTCACAATATAAATCTTGGACTTAAAGGTATAGAGTACTTATAAAAACCCTAACCTTGCCTTCCACTTTTAATCCACGTTTATTTCATCTGTCACTGATAATCCTGGAGATCATATCACTTTATCCTCTTTTAAATCCTTCCTTAAAACCTATCTCTCCTGCAATACCTACAAATCTCTGCCAGATGGGACTGTTTAGACTAATGACCATTTGTGACTAGCTTCAGCAAATGCATCTTTCTAAGCCTTCTCTCATTACCTGCTTTTTCCACTCTCAATACACTCATCTAATTATTTATTGCCCATGTAATATCAAATTCAGATATCTCAATGCTTGCTTTTACAAACAGAGACACTCTAATAATTTCATATCTTACAATAACTAGCATCTGGAAGCCTGAAAGGGTGCCTTGGAAAATGGAGGATAACAAGGAGGCAAAATTACTGTTTAAAGCATCATATAAGAAAAGTCTAATTTCACACTTTTAATGAAATTTACACTTATAGTTAATCAAGAACTCAAAAATAACACAGAACGGCATTATTGTTCTGGAGATTTTGGGTGGTAGTTTTTCATTTTTATACTCTCTTTCTTTTTCCTGAAGGGTAGGCAGAAAAAACAATGTGAGAGGAACAGTACTTAATATGAAAAACTAAAACTGACAAGGGCTTCTCTCATAACTTTAAATAAGTCATGCAGAATAGCTTCTGCATCATAAAACATTGACACTCGCAAGTCTAAAAACAAATCAAAAAACCCACAATTTTTTCTTGCCTTATCCAGAGTTCAACAAAAGGCATGAGAAGCTACTCACAGCAGCTTCATGCTACCACTTACATCTTTATCAAAACTAAAAAAAATCTTCAAGACATTCATAAGTCTTAAACCATTTTTGTAATAATATTTTATTAAAAAAAACCCCCAAAGACCAAAAGCCCAACATCAACACAACTTTATAAAAAGATTATTATCCTCAGATATGCTCATTGAAGCATAAGCAGCCCTTATCTATGCAGTTCCAGGATGGTATTCACTACCATCTTTCTCTCCCTCCTCAGACACACAAACTTCTTTCCTTTAAAAGTACTGCTCTCTTTCAGTCACACACCAGGAATCCAGTACACACTAGTGGCTATTAAAACCCTTCTTATATCCTGCTGGGAGAGCAACAGGTGCTAGGGCTGAACTTTCAGGTGGATCCAGGTGAGCTCATTTGAAACCAGTGCCTGTGCTTCAGGGGCTTTTCCCATTGCAGGCTGCAAGTTCTGGCCTCCAAGAATTATTACTTTGTACCAGTATCACTGGAGGACATTGAAAGTAATAAGATTTGTGTGTGGAAGAGCAAGAGGACAGATTTACTGTGTGTTCAGAAACAGTGTGCTCTATCACAGATGTGGAAATATTGGGCTCTGTGCTTATGTGTGATGAATCTGCCCTTCCCTGGGCATGTCCAGGCCACTTATTACAGATAAGTGGGTAGATGTGCCTGGTGTTGGATTTCCAGTGCCAGGAGTAGGCTCAGGGCTGGAGACAGACCCATGAGAAGGACGCAACACATACCTCCAGGCAGCACACTGGGACTAAATAGGCAATAAGGAATTTCTCTTCTAGTTTCACCCGCACTGAGGTCCCACCTGCAGCCCTCATAAAGGATTATCTCTTAGAATCATAGAATCAGAAAAGCATTTAGGCTGGAAAAGACCTTTAGGATTGTTAAGTACAATGATTAACACAGTACTGCTGAGGCCGCCACTAGAACACATCCCTCAGTGCAACATCTACATGTCTTTGAAACACATTGAGGAATGGTGACTCCAGCACCTCCCTGGACATTCTGTTCCAATGTTTGACCACCCCTTCAGTTTCCTAACATCCAATTTAAACGTCCTGTGGCACAACTTGAGGCCATTCCCTCTTGTCCTGTCACTTGTTAATT
The DNA here is from genome assembly GCF_009650955.1 of Corvus moneduloides. Taxonomy (NCBI): domain Eukaryota; kingdom Metazoa; phylum Chordata; class Aves; order Passeriformes; family Corvidae; genus Corvus; species Corvus moneduloides. The sequence goes on along the minus strand of NC_045477.1, from coordinate 13,735,617 downwards.
GGGAGAGGAGACCAACCCCCACCTGGCTGCACCCTCTATTCAGGTGGTTATACTGAGTGATCAGGTCTCCCGTGAGCCTCCTTTCCTCCAGGCTGAGCCCCCCTGCTCCCTCAGCTCTGCTTCTCATCAGGTTCCAGACCCTTCCCCAGCTCTGTTGCCCTTCTCTGGACATGCTCCAGCCCCTCAGTGTCCTTCTTGCAGTGAAGAGCCCAGAACTGAACACAGGATTTGAGCTGTGGCCTCACCAGTGCCCAGTACAGGGGGATAAGCACAGCCATGGTCTTGCTGGCCACACTAATGCTGATACAGGCCAGGTGCCGCTGGCTTCTTGCCCACATGGGCACATTCCTGGCTCATGTTCAGCCAATTTTCTTTTTCTGAACCATTCCTAATATGTAAAAAATGCTAATATTACTTATTTTCCTAATGCTTGCAAGACTCTACCTGTTAAATATTTGATAGTGACAACAGCAACAGACATTTACAAAAAATGAAATACAGTAAATAGATCAATTTTGTGGATTTTCATACATTTTCATGATTTAAAGTGTTCAATGCTGTTGTTTTTCCCCCCAAGCTACAGTTCTTTAAAACTTGAGTCATGAAATGAGAGTAAAAAGAGAGACAGTAATTTCTGAACTCTCCAGATAATGTTAAAATTTTCAAATTGAATTAAAAGCTCAAAAAAAAATTAGGTAAAATGCATCCAGACTATCAAAATAGAAATCCTCAAACCCTAGTTCTTGTGTATTTGTTGGTTTAAGGTTGGTTTTGTTTGTTTTTTGGGGGGTTGGGATTTGGGTTGGGGATTTTTAAGTGTAGTAGTTTTAAAGTCAGTCTTTTCCTTTGGAGAGTGAGGCTAGGGAAAGGGGATTTTATGCTTTATAATAACTCCACATTATCGACAACCTGAGACCTGTATGAAGATTTAGAATTCCATGAAGGCAGAGAACAGAAGGAAGAGAAGTAATATGAAAGAGAGAATAAAGATTAGAGCAAATATTATAAGGAATTGGCTGGTTCCTTTCTGTGTACTCTGCTAATATCCAGCTGGCAAAAAGCCTTCTAGCACATGAATGGGAAATTCTGCCAGAGGAAGGACTTTGCAACCTGAGTGAAAGAAGCCAGAGGCTGTATTAAATACAATAGGTTGAAGGCAGCAGATTTGAAAGCTGTTCATGAAAAGAGATTTTAATCCTCTATATAGGGACATATTAAATCAGTTCAACAACAATTTTTGGTTGAAAATGCAGTTCCAGCAATATTAAAATGTTTTACTTTGTTCCTGCATGACTTGCATATGCTCAGGTGAATACAGGATGCTATTAGCTTGCACTGCAATTCTATCTTATGGATAACTTTCTGAGTCTAAATACTTCTGAATACTTCACTCCACACAATAATGAAGTTGTGATTTTCATCATAATTTAGTACAAAAGTAAACTTAGAAATATTGGAATTATCTCCAGGTACCCGTTATGTACTAAAGAGGCCAAAGGACTACAGATAAAGGGAAAAGATCAATGTTGGAGTTCAGCCTGTGTTTTCTGTCCCAGTCAGCTTCCCACTTTCTCCCTCCTCTCCCCTTCCCTCCTTCTGACCCCACCAACCCCCGGCCCTAATCTGTCTCTAATCTGTGCTTGGTGTGCCTTGGGGACAAGGTGTGATATGCCTGCTCAGGGGGCAGGGACCTGCAGGACGGTCCAGCCAAGCTGCAGAAATGGCAAGTGTTGGAACACAGGACAAATGCTCACGTGGGATTCTTGACAGACTGGGAATTGTTATGCCAAATTTAAGAAATACGGGAGGTTTATCTGCTGCATGGAGGATGGAAGGTGAAACAGAATGTTCCCCTGTCCTATGAAATTGCTAAACTCCTTTGTGTGAAATTTTCTGATACACCTGTGTGAGCATGAGATCCAGTAAGAGAAAAGGTATGTGCCTGAGTAGGTTTGCCAAAATTACAAGCAACTTAAAAAGTGATCTTTAAAATGAAATTACCGAATATTAACAAGTATTTAGCAATGATATTAAATAACTGCATTTTTTTGCAAACACCAATATTTTTTTACTAAAAGGACCACATTTCAAATGCTGAGTAGATTTTTTTTAAAGGTGTAAGGGAGCTTGCAACAAATATAGAGAGTTTGTAAGAAGCAACTGGATTGTTTTTTTTCAGAAGTGGGGGAGAGCACTAGATTGAAGTTGTTCTAGACAATAAGGTTGCTTTTTATGCTGATTAATTGATTTCTAAAGACTGTGTTAATAAGAAATTCGATTGAGCACTTAGCCACAAGTGGAGTTATATAAGTTAGATGTAAAAATATCTCTACCTTTCCTTCCAGCTACAATTAGTGAAAAACTTCCATGCTTATGGCTTAATTTCAATGGATCTTTGGAAATATTTTCTTCCTTACTGAATTTCTAATACTTTTCAGATTCAGCATCTAATTTGTCCTTAGGACTCGGGAGGCCTGATCTTGTCTAGTCTCTTTTCCTCTCTTAACACGATTTATGACAGTATGGGCTGTTCTGGCAGCAGGCAATGTTTTCCAAGTTATGGGCTATGACCTGAAGGCAGTGGATGTAGCAATAATCTGGTGAAGTAAAGTTAGCCTCCCAGTGATGTGTTTTGTATCAAAAGAGAAAAGCATCATGTAACTTGCGGAAGGTATCTTTTCAGCTTTATACCGGCTAGCGCTTGTATTTCAATGCCTTAGAAAGCCTCGAGCAGCCTTGAGAGGTAGCAAGGGCGATCTAGCACTTCAGTAGCTCTAAAATCGGTACCTGAATCAGCTGCAGAGCAAATACCATCAGCAGAAGCAAAGAGGGAGAAATATAGCTCCCTGCTCGCTCAATTCCCTGCAGTTAGAAGCCTTCAAATGAGACAGACGACCAGAGATGTTTACAGGAAAGTAGCTGAGCTGAGAGAGAGCCTTTGCCTCCCCTCGACCATCTTTTATTAGGAGAAGGGCAAAGCGGAGGACTGGGGGCGGACCCGGGGTGACCGGCCAATCAGACACTGCTGAAGAGTCTGAGTTACATTTGGCTTTGCCCGCGCTTGGAACAAAGGAGCTCGGAGCACATGTCTTTGGGAGGGGGGAGGGGAAGCTCAGAACAGGCAGCAACAGTAACTGATTCACAGAGGAAAAATCACTAGACAGAAGTTAATCATAACCTGTGAAGTTTGTTATAATAGGGACAGTGCATGATATGACAAGTGCTGGCATGCTGTTTTTTACATATGGTAAATGTAAGAGAATGAAACAATGAGACAATCTACTTTAAAAGTCTGACAACTCTATAACCTTCAGCCCAAGGACTGAGTTGACTGTTATGCAGTGTTTGATTTGTTGCAGCACAACACTGTGACCTTGACACAGTTTTACTAAGAAACTGTTGTTGGAAGGGAGGTATGTCAGAGCCACACAATATAAGGCAAGTTAAAACCTAGACAGACAATAGAGAAAACAATAGTTAGCAGCTCAATGGCTTGAAAACCACTTATTAACTGTAGGGACAAGAAATGCAGGCAACTAATGTGTAGCAGCATCAAGAACCAACCCTTTCCAAGGGACAGTGGAGGTTGGTCCTTGCCCACTTGGCCAAAATCAGCCTGGGTAGCAGAGGCTCACCAGATGTCTTGCTGGTAGTAGTGAGACCATTAATGCTTAGCTTGATACACAGACACAGATAGTTTGGGCTATTAATAGAAAAATCATGTCTTGTATTCTAAACTGTGTGTCTATCTGTCTATCTATCTATATCTTTCTTTCAAAGTGTTTTTGTATAAGGTAAAAATTTTGTCCATATATTAAAAGCAACCCTAAGAAAGAGAATTACATCATTGAATTATGAGATACTGGTGAAAACTGTTGGCTAAATGTAACAAATATAGGTCTCCAAAGTACAGGTGTAATACATGTATGGTGTTTCACTGTTTAACTGCTTTATTACAAGTCATTAGTTTGAAGAAAAAAGGTATGTCTATAAGATTATAGAATCAGAATGGCCTGGGTTGAAAGGGACCTTAAAGACAATTTAGTTCCAGTCCCTCTGCCATGGGCAGGGACAACTTCTACTAGACCAGGTTGCCTCAGAGCTCCCACCTTGAACACTTCCAGGTATGGAGTATCCACAGCTTCTCTGGGCAACCTGTCCCAGGGCCTCCACCACCCTCACAGTAAAGAATTTATTCCTAATATCTGATCTAAACCCACTCTCAGTTTGAAGCCATTTCCCCTTGTTCTGTTACTATATGCTCTTGTAGAAAGCACAAGAATGACAGAAGAATGACAGAAAAATCACAGTCCCTCTCCATCTTTCTTGCAGGTTCCCGTGTAAGGAATTGTGTGATAATATTAACTCAGTATTAGATGTTACCATCCTACTGAATTTATGTAAGCCTACATTTTCCTTCTAATATGTGAAAAGTAAAGTTTAGGAGGAGGGAAAAAGAGCTTCTGACTGTGACTATAGATAAGCAGTTGGACAGCCTGCCAAGGCATGTTTGAGAGTTGTCATCAGTGGTTTGTTCAGTGCTAGACAAGACACCACACATCCAGGATGTGTGTAAGCCACCAAATCAATATCTCTGCTGTGCTGAGCTGAGCTAGGTGACTCACTAGAGTGGCTTTCCAACTGAAATGATTCTTCTTTAAAGAGTAAAATTCATGAAAACTTCAAAACTCAGAACCGTGTCTCTGTGTTTGTGTGTGAAATCAAAAATGGTCCATACTCATAGTCTTCCAGTAGGAAAGCAGTTATATATATGTGATGAAAGAATGAAGTGGCAAATAAAAAATCCTGCAGGAAATTAATTTAAGTTCAATTTTCTCAAAGGACTCTGTTTGGGGTTTTTTATTGTTCTTATTTGCTTGTTTTCTTTTTCTGTTCTCCATTTAATACACATTATTTAGACAAGTAATTAGCTTGAGTTTGGCTTAAACAAAAACCTGTTAGTGGTGGCTGGTGAACGTACATTACAAGGTGTTGCTGTTGCGTGCAGGGATGGCAAAAAACGACATAGATTCAGGTCAGAGAAGTATGGTCGAAACCGACCCCTTTAATGCCAAAAACCCCATCTTTTATAACATGGATCGCAAAAGAGAAATTACATGATTGGCCCATCGGTCAACCCCCTACTGAGGTGATAGGCTAAGAGGCATAACCACCCATTTCAAAATATTATTCCCAGTGAGCCAAAACCAATTCCACTATGTTCTCACAACAGCCCTGCACCTGCAAATGTTCACCAAATAGCAAACCGTCAGACAGCTAACTTGTGCGAGAACGAAGACTTCCACATGAGACAGTAAAAGTGGAGAATTTTTTCTCTGTTAGCCTCCTCAGCATTTACAACAAGGGACAGAGAGTTTTCAGTAAGACAAGTCCCCAGTACCACAAGAACCACTTTATGTTAGGGTGACCAGAAAGGCTTCTCCCGGGATGCTTGTTCTGGTATGTTAATCTATCCCAGTTTGGATTCCCCGGTTGGCTGTCAGCCTCTACCCCTCATCACTCCCCCAGAGCTTCTCCATTGGTCCCGTTCCCTAGTCCTGCCTTTCCACACCACCCCCCCCCCCCCCCCACCCCCCACCCCGGATAAAACTGTGAGCTTCGGGATCATGTCTGTATTTGCCTCTGCAACCTTCGACAATGTAGAAGCAATAAATGCTCCTGCCGGAACACATGCAAATGCCCTTCTCGACTCTTTGCTACTGACTGTAATACTGAACCCACCCGTGCATTTGTGGGCGCATGCAGAACCCCACAGAGCGGAGCAGGGACAGTATTACCTGTTTATGAAAACATTATACCGTAAAAGAAAGCCGTAAGACAAAGAATAATGGAATGGAGAGAGTGAGAAATAGTGTAATGTGCAAGAAATATCTTTAGGGAGGTTAACTATAATCCTAATTAGTGAAATACATGTATTTTACAGCTATATAAAAGAAGTGATCTCCATCATGTTCTTCTAGAGCAGTTCTCAAATCATTAAAAGCAAAAGAGAATTTGTGGTTTTCCTCTTTTTTTTTCTTTTGTTTTTTTTTTTTTTTTTGAAACCCTCATTATTGGCAGAGTCAAAAGCCAAATAAAGGAGTTTTATGAAAATTGAAGGAAATATCTCAGTATTAAGAGTAAAGTTTGTATTTCATCTTCCCTCTGGAAATTGTGAGCTTCAGTCCCAAGGGCACTCTGTTGATTGTTGCGTGAGTACAAATAAGCTCCTCTTCACCCCCAAGTACTGTCTGAAGTTTTGAGTGCCACAATATAAGAAAGCTGTTAGAGACGGTCCAAAGGAGGGCAGCAAATACAGTGAAGGCACTTAAGGGGCTGTATGAGGAGCAGCTGAGGGCACTTGGTCTGTTCAGCCTGGAGCAGAGGAGACTGAGGGGAGACCTCACTGTAGTTATAACTTCCTTGTGAGGGGAAGAGGAGGGGCAGACACTGATCTCTTCTCTGTGGTGACCAGTGACAGGACCCAAGGGAATGGCCTGAATCTGTGCCAGGGGAGGATTAGGTTGGATATCAGGAAAAGGTTTTTCACCCAGAGGGAGGTAGGTCACTGGAACAGGCTCCCAGGGAAGCGGGCACAGCACCAACCTGACAGAGTTCAAGGAGTGTTTGGACAGTGCTCTCAGGCACATGGTAGGATTGTTGGGGTGTCCTGCACAGAGACAGGAGTTGGACTCGATGATCCTTTTTGGTCCCTTCCAACTCAGAATATTCTATAATTCTATAGATAATGACTTAGTTAAACATGTCAGGAAAACTATCTAATATATTTGTTAAAGTCATTATTTTCCTGTATTGTGAACTCTGTGATTGCCACAATCCCAGAAGAGGAAGGGTGGAAATGAATTTAGTAGCACTTTTACTGTTGTTTACTTTTACCAGAAGATGAAGGAAGAAATAAATTGTTATTTAAATATTGCAAGTTCTCATCGGGCCTTTTATCATTCACAACAACTGCAATTTTCAGAACACCCTCTCCTTTTCTTGCAGTTCTTCCACAGAAATCCTAAGAGCTATTTATCAACTTGGTTGTTTTCATAACAGAAACAGAAAGTTTTAAAAAAACTTTCAATAGCAGAAACAGTAATATATGCTAATATGTGCTAATTCACATCTTTATACATACAAAGAAAATCTCAGCTGAAGAAATTTAGCAATTTTCCAGTTAAATTTTAAGTATTGCTCATTTTTTATGTTTAAGCAAGAATTCTCTTGATGTTTCTTGTCATTCAATGATTTGGTTCCCATATGCATATCTTGCCGTCAAATTTATTTTAAAAATTCAAATTTTAATCCAGAACCTGAACACAATTTAAGGCCTTAAAGAGTATGAAAGAAAAAAAAAATCTAGAAGTGTTACTATTGATTGATTTAGTTTATTTTTAATGCTTGGCCTAAGCTACATAGGATTTCACAAACCAGTGTTAACTGTGTACCAACAACTTTTTTTCCCCTTCCTCTCCGATGAACTTTTGTACTGCTATTCAAATGCTCTCAAAAGGAAAAGTTTAATTTAAAAATTCTTAATAACATTAGAAATTGGAAATATCAATAAAAATGATTACTTTAAATTCTCAGCTAGTTTCTTCTTTCCCAGATAATTTCATGTCTTAACCTTGGTAATGAAAACAGGTGAATCTTTTCTAGTGTTATTTGCAACCAGTTTAAATTTTGTTCCAATTTTTTACCCCATTTACTCAGTCCTCTATAATCTCTCTGGGAAAGCAAATGAGAAATGTTTTCATTAATCTTAGTTTCTGATTACTTTTACAAAAACTAAATTCTAGACTCATAAGCATAACTATGAGTCCTAGACTCATAAGACTATTTAATTTCTGTTCTTATCCTTGCAGGCTGTTGAGTACTTTGATTAGTACTTACCTGGATTCTTGCTAATTTTGATCATGGCCACAATGTGTAATAAATTACGAGAAATGGGAAAAGCACAGTTTTCTTTAGTTACTATGACACTCAGACCATCTTCTACCGTGAGGGCACTTGATTACAAGTACACTGAATTAATGTGAAATACAATATTATTGAAGAGAAATTGTTTCTAAGTGGAATATTACCCCAGGAGATTTTTAGATTAAAACACGAGACTAAACTTGGAGACATTTTAATATCTGTAAGTTGAACAGGACTGTGTGAGAAAGGGTAAAGGTATGATGATTTATGTACCTAGACAAGATTTAAGCTGTACATTTATGCAACCTTACTCTTCACAGACCTACAACTCTGTCACTCTCAAATTTTCAGAAACTAGCTTTGAGGCCTGCAAATTCCACACAAGACAAAATTCAGCTGCAAATGAGCTTCTTTGCACTGCAGAATTTTGGTAGGATCACCAGAATAAGCTAGGATTAGTATTCAACTTCGGTTTTTAAATGCAGTAATACAAATTAAACATCTCCCTTCTCAACATGATAGTCCAGATGTTATATCCAGCTCAGGGAGCCTCTCAGCCATCAGTTGCTAAAAAGCAAGAAGTATTAATCTCTTTGCCCAGTTTATTATTATACACTGCCTAAAAATCCACTGCCAGCGCCTGGTTCAGACATGCTTTTGGCATTTCTCAGTTGTAGACCTCACTTTCTAGAAGGAATATTGTACCCTTAAACTAATTAGAAATTCTAAAACCTCTCAGTTTTTCAAACGTGCTGCCACCACCGACCCCCTGTTGTGAAAACTTGGCAATCCTTTTTAAAGCCTAAAATAAAAGCTAGTTGTACATATTTCAGGAACATGCAGGCATGGCTTTGTAAGCATGTGATATTGCCCAAAGCATGAAAGTCAGGTATGTTTCATGCACTGAAGATTGAGTTGATACTGTTTTGTAATGGCATGTTAAATTGATTTTTAGTACCACATGGCTCCTTGTAGATCTCCAGAGCACTAGCATGGCAAAAGGCTGGAATGTACTAAGGTTGTTTCAGTGGTGATTTTATTTGGCCGGCAAATTTAATTTCTTTTTCTTTGGATGGCGAATTTGAAATGCAACGTAAGTTCAGTCATCTTCATCAAATCCAGCTATGTTGAGAGTGAGACTTATTAGGCATTTCATGTAATATATGCTGGCTTAGGTCTGTTATGTCATTTATCTTCACTTGTGAGCAGACCTCAGAACTCACTCGTGGTAATGTCATTGATGATTTATTAGTCTTCTCACTTGTGAAGATAAATGTCATATCAGACCTCAGTAATCATCCCTTCCTTCTACATATAAATCCAGATTTAGAACAGAGAGTGAGAAAGAGAATAAGGGAATATTCCCAAGTGGTTTGTGGTTAAGGGATGTTAAGCTTTCTGTGGTAGATATTGGACATTTACTTTAATAAATCTTGTTGTTTGAACATTTCTTCTTTGACATATCCCTTCAGGCAGATGCCACTGAAACATTCAGGTGCTTTCCTTCATGGTGCACAGAAGGTTTTTTTTCTAGGAATGCCAGCAGTGATTGGTAAAAGCCCTTTTAAAAGCTTTACCAGAGGAAATGGCTGGCAGAGAGATACATTTGTCAGATCCACAGAAGGGCAAAGTCCCCATTTAGAAATGAAACCTGAATACCACTTATGTGTATCTTTGGTCCAGTTCTATGGGCTTTGATATATCTCTCAAAACTCAAAGAAAGAACTGTGCACAAAGTATAATAAAACAAGACTGAAGACTGAGCACCATTGTGGCTCATTTCTAAGCTTCCATGGACACTGTGATACAAAGGATCACAAATCAGATAAATCTGGTTTTATCTTTTGAATCTTAAAGGCTGGGATCATTCCTTTAATGTACAGGATATATTACCCAGATGAAGTTAAGCAGTTGTGTGACAGGTTGAATTAGAGTTATTACAGATATGCCACTTGCCATGATGCAGATCTATAGGAAAGGGATACAAATTGTGCCACTGTAATTTAAGTCTTCATTAATTACTTTCAACAGCTAAAGAGGTTTAGATTATCAGAGCATCTGCTTTGTGGAGTGACTTTCTGATGAAAAGAAAACCTCAAACAACAGTCTTTTTGAGCGTGCACGTCTTTCCTCATGATGGTAAAAGGCATTTAGGGTCGGTCCACTTTACTTGTCCTGGTGAGAACACATCATGAAATCTGAACCCAGAAAGCAGCTTGATTTCTGTGCAGAAACAACTAAATTGCCTTCCAGAAAAAGGCTGGTTATGTTGACAGCTATCATGTAGCATCATGACAGCTATGCTCATCAAGGGCACTCACACCTCCAACCTGGTTGATTCCCATAAGCACAATGGTTCTTAAGGCTTTCATTTTCCTGCATTCATTCCTTCTGCAGGTCCCAAATTTGATGAACTCCTGGCCATGCTTTTCTGCTCTTAGATATTTTTCAGAGGGAAATAAGGCAAAAAAAATAAGAGGTTTTTTTGGAATCTGTTTCTTATGAAATGGACAAGGAATTGTTTAAATGTATACACTTGTGTGCTTGCATGAATAAATAAATAAATATATACACACCCACGCACACATATATATATAAAGGCATACCATGGCAACATAAAACATATTGAATCACCCATCCTACATGTTGCAGTCATATCTTTCTGGAACTTGTAGATATCATCCCAAAAGGAACAGTACATTTACTAGCTGGATTTCAGTTAACACTAAGTATTTCTAAGAAAAAGAAGCCAACACACAAATATAAATGCCTTATGACATATGTCTGTCTCAGTGTTAATATGATTTATGGGGTTTTTGGACCATAGTACAAGCTCTTCGCAAACCTTTCCTGTCATGGCAAATATGTAGAATTTATACTTCTCCATTTAATGCTGCTGGGCCAAAAGGAAGAGAAACATGGGGTGAGGATGACTTTTATTTGGAGTACATGAGATCTGCCCAGAGTTATCATGCTGAGCTTTATAAAACACACAGTCCTTATTTCTCATTGTTCCTTTAGAGGAGTTTATGGCTATCTGCCATAGCTCCCCTCAGACACAGGTGTTTACTCCAGGAAACCTGATATTAGAGAGAGATGCGCTAAACCAGGAGCCAGGAGTATCTGTCCCTAGAGACTGGCCCAATTTTTGCAAACACAGATGTGTAGAGCATGTGACAGGGTACCCTAGCGAGAAAGACTTGGTGGAAACCTCTAAAACTGGTAGAAGTGGTATGGGAGATGTTAAAATGGGGCTTGCTTCTGAATCTGTACAGATATTTTTCACTGTGGGCCAGCCAGCTGGCCCATCACTATTAACCACATCCTGAGAACGAAGGTGGAATGGAAATGTGTTAAAGCAATGGCGTATTTCACAGACAAACAAAAAACCAGACAAACCCAGGGATAATCACCTAACATAATTTCACCTTATTTTAGCATAAAATAGCTCTACTTGCAAAAATTAGACTTCATTTTAGATTTGTGGTTTTACCAAATAATATCTGCATGAAAAAATTGCTGCTAGAAGCAAGGCACAGGATTTGGCTTATTTTGGGTACAGTCCAGAGATTTCTGTTTCACAAACAGCTGATGGTCACTCATCTCATCACAAGCTCAAGAGAGATGCACTATTTATATTATGTGCAGTATAGAGATTGCTTCAAGAGCAACTATGCTGTGGAACTATGTAATTCCTAAGAAATTGAATAGTATCCCATTTCTGGAAGTTTAGAAGGACATCTGAACACCTGTTTTACAGATAGTATCCCTGTGGTTTAATTGTGCTATTAACAAATCAGAAATCTGGTCAGTGCTTCAGGGGAGTAAAGCTGAAACACTGACAGAAAAGCATAGTGGGTTATTGAAAGTATCAGCTCAGCACTCTGCTTCTGCCTTACATCGTTGTGCTCTTTATAAAAATATGTTAGAAATGGTGTAAAAAAACCGCCCTAAATAGAATGCAAACATATATTCAGATAGAGAATCTCATTTCTTTTTGTCCTCAGTCTTTTAGACCTTCCTGAGACCAGCCTGAAAAAATTCAGGGTCCAAATCAAATTTATCTCCATAATGCTGACATTGAATTAAATCACCCCAGAAACATAGCACCAATTATGTTATGATTAAAAATTAGTCCTTGCTACAGCATAGGCCAAGTCAAATCCCAATACTGTGAGTGTATAACTGATTTTTCAAGCTTGAAGGGATTTATACAATGCTTAAATCACTATGTATACTTATATATAATGCCATTTTTTTCTAAAATAATTCACATAATTTTATAGCACACAAAACTAATTTCAATGCAGAAGAAAAACTTACATTTATCCTTTAGTCTTTGTAAGAGCAAAAAAAATATTGCTTGTTTCTTTGATAGGATGCTATTCATAACACCTACAACCTCTAAAGGGCCACAATGTACATCAAAATTCCTTTCACATTGCACAGTAGAAGTTAATCTGGACTGAATATTTTAGTTAACATGCAGGTAAAGAGGAACTGTATATATTAACACCAGGGAGATCATCCAGCACTCCGTGTTCGTACTATGTATTTGCTATTCAGGAAATAAAAACAAACAAGTAAACTTGTAGAAGTAAACAAACCTCTCTTCCAAGCTTTTCATGCAGTGAGTTGGCTGAAGAATCAAAGCACAGTTGTCTGAAGGTTTCCAGATGAGAGCAACCTTTTTCCAGGATGAAATTACTAAATACTGCACAGTATGAAAAGCCAAGAAAAGAGAAATTATTTCCAGCTTGTGGAAGCATTCTTTCAAACAGAATTTTCTCAGCCCACATCCAACCCTGCATGTACAGACACAAGAGAAAGGGAGAGAAGCATCCTCTTATCCCCTCTTGTTGTTCAATTAGCCAACTCATCAGAAATTTTAATGAAGTACCAATACTGAGATACGTCCTGTTCTTGTTTCAGGGAGAAAACAGGAGTTTAATCAATATGTTGTCTCCAATGCTAGCTAAAAGTCTAATAGAATTCATATATTACACTGCTATCTTGCATGTTATGCTCTGTGTTTGCTTGGGTTCTTCTTTTTCAAAGAATGGTTGGATTTCATCTGGCAAAACAATGCAACCAATGGTAGCAGAATGTATCTTCCAAACAGTGCAGCACTAGGAATACCCCCACACATGGAGTTTTGGTTTCCTGTGGCTGAATTTGTTTATTTTTTCTCCGAAAAATGTTTCAGTTTGCATACCTATTCTATATGCTTATTATTTATTTTGCATGGATTGGCAAATTCAGCCTGGTCTGTGTATAACTGTGTCTAATTGTATCTTTGTGTATAAAAGTCAAATTCAAAGCTACTTCCACTGAGTAATGCCAAGCATGAACTGTGCCACTAATACATATTACATTATGGATATATTGATAGAAAAAATGACTATTCAAGACTTTAGTGCCCCTTTTTTCCCTTCTTCAATAGATTTATCTAGTGGACCAAAATCCCTAGATTAGATTTTGCTATATATATTGCGTTATCTATCCCTCAATAATTTCACTTTTCAGATGTGGTTTTGGAGATGATTGCTGCATTGTGAAAGGAATCTGTATCTTTGCTGACTAGGTAACATGAAGGTATCACTCAGGGTACTACAGCCCTTTGGAAAAGCAGCTATTTGGTCAGACAGCTGGAATTGCAAAGAGGCTGACACAGAAGAGATAGGTTCTTTCTTTCTTTATTTCTTTTTTTTTTTTTTCCTAGAAGGTCTAAGGTAAGTTATAAATTGTTCAAATATAACAAAGGCTTGGAAGTGGCAAAACAAGTTGTTTAAAAATGATTCACAGAAAGAGCAAGATTGAATTTTAACTTGTGCTATGCAAGAAGGTTTGTAGTATCTGGTGTACTTATGAGTGAGGTCAGAGCAGGTGCACTGAGAAGGAAGACAGCTGGTGGCTAAGCAGAAAATAAAACACATAAATAATGAAGAAAAGGTTTTACACTGGGGTAATTCCCTGAATTTGCTCAAGGCACAGTTGAAAGAGAATCATAGGGGTGAATGGGTCAATGTGGGTCTGCTCTTTTCACCATGAGCAGGTACATGTACCAGCCTGAAGTATGTAGGATTCCAGCGTTGGAGGGATGCTCCCACAGTGCTGAGTGCAGGTCAGTCTCTGGGTACTGCTTTCCTTTGAGTCTCTGTGGCTGTATTTACAGCAGTGTGAGTTTAACCATTGACCCTCCTGCTCCCATATCCTAGGCTGGACCAAAAGGAGTTCTAAGAATTTCTGTTTAGGTTACTGATCTGTTAAAAATGCTATAGAATATGTCTTCTTACTTTAGGTGAGTCCTTATAAAACTAGTATCTCAATATAGTGAAGCTATTTACCTATACCATTGTTTTAAGGATGAGGTTTCTCTCCCTACTGTTAATTTTGATTCCAAGTCATTATTCTCTCCCCATCTGAATTCTGACTGGAATTTTCTTCTTGGCTAGAATGTATCACAGCTGAGTTTTGGTGGGGATCAGTGTAGTTTGTAAAGCTGGAGTGGATCAAAGGCTGTAGACAAGAGCTCCATCTCTATATTTTAGCTTCACTACTGTTGAAAGATTATACCCAATGAGATAAGTGCTGATTATGGAGTGTAGTCTCCCAGCAAACATTTTAGTAATATGAAACAATCATTCCCAATGGTATTTTAAATCTTGCCCTCAGATATTTTAAATGTAATCCTCTATAGAGAAGCAATTAATATTCTAAATGTATTTGTCTCCTCTAAATAAGGTTTGGTGTTCCATGGTCTGGTGATCCTCTTGTCTGGGAAGTACAACATTCTGAGATCTGGCAGCTTTCCCAGGATTATTCCTGAGAAGCATGAGGGAAAACTAAGATACTGCAGCATATATGGATCTCTGATGCATCTGTTTTGGCGGCAAGGTATACACATAAAAGTTTTTTCTTTGGCTTAGCTTCATTATTTTTTAACATAGAAATTTGACACTGAGGGCTGAGAAACAGTAATATTTAGGATTGTTTCTTTGTTTGTTTCTTTTTTTAATAAATTAAATGTGTAAACAAGTGAAAAAACTATTTTCTCTTTGTTTTCTGTGGTAATTTCAGAAAGTAATTGTTGTTTGTATTTTGCAATGACTTCAGATTAATAGCAAATATGCACCATCAATTTGCATTGAAACCATTGTTAGATAAATAATAATTACTTGGCAAAGTGCTTGCTGAAAATGCAAAGTCAATTAACTTGAGCGTTGTTCTACACTCAGCAGTAATTTATAAAGGTTCGGTTGGTGGGTTTTAATGGTATTTGTGTCTTTTCAAGCAGCTATAGCATAGAGCTAACATTAAGTACTTAGAGAACGCTTTTAACTCCTGTCATTATTTTCATGTCTTTTAAATGGCAAACATCAGCAATTTGATGACATCCAGTAAGTGGAACTACTGCCACCAAAATGCTCTGCTTCTTTTGATCTGCTTATAAATGTATAAAGAAATGCACTTGCTGTTTTAATAGTACTGGGCCAGATCCTACTGACCCTTAAAGTAATTTTTTCAGTTTGCAGGACAATGATTGTCATGGCCTGAGAATGAGACAGTGTCAATTTATACCAAGAGAATTACCAAGACTTACATATTTTACGTGTTTTTTTCAGATTTATATTCAAGTCAAGTTGAAATGTTATCAATTCAGAGCACTTTTATAGCAAACGTGGTGCCATTATCTCTCATAACTTTGTGCGTCTCACTAAGTTCTAGTTGTTTGGGGGTATTTTGCTTTTTGGGTTTATGTCTTCATGTTGTGAACTCTCCATGGTGAGTAGACAAAGGGGAAGCAACAGGAACACAAAGAAGCTAGGGAAGAAGCTTCTAGGTTCTGAAATCAGTCTCTTGCAGCGCTATGCTATTCAACCCTTTTAAAACTTACTCATTTTTCTCATAAGTATTCAAGTTCTTTTTGTCTGCATTATTTTCAGTGAAAGACGTTTTCCAAATCTGATAGGCAGGAAGGCTCAGAGCCCATTTCTAAATTAAATCTAAATTTATTCATGTTCAGCTTATGTCTATTTGTTCTTGTGCCAATGTACTCCTTTAGCTCAAATGGTTATTTTCTCTCCCTTGTGTTCATTTCCTTGTTGTGCCTAAAGACAGCAATCCTGTTCCTCCTCATCCTTCACTTTTCTAATCTAATAAAACAAGTCCTTTTGTTCATTTTTCATGAGGAAAAAAAAAATCTTTTATGGATGATCCTTTTCTGTACCTTTTCCTCTTCAAATTCACTGATCCATTTATACACTCACTTTATTGGTGACAGAGCATTTTCTTTCGTGGTTCTTCAGCAGAATGGGCAGTAGGTTCATACGTGCTCTCCCTTATTTCCTGCCTCTACTGTCTTTGGGTGCAAGTTTGCCTTTACTTTGCCTGCAAAAACTAGTAACCACAGTTGAAATCTAGAATGATTTAATCTGAAAAGCTCTCTAAATCATGTTAAAGGGCATAGAAAAACACCCACTGATTTTTGCTGTTTTAGAAACATTATCTCATTATGTTACTAAACAATTATGGGTATCAGAAGGCACAAGTAGAGACATTTATCCTCCCTTTGATGCATATGCAGGACTGCACTAAGCCCATTAGACTTGGTGAGATTTATGGGTGTTTATAATGGGAATAACAGGCCCCAGTGGGTGGCAAAGAGGGAGAAGGAGTCTGAACTCAAGATTGGAAGCCAACAGCTTGAGCTCTAATTAATGCTGAGCGAACATTTTGAAAAAAATAATGTGTTCAAAAATGCTGTGCTTTTGTCTGTTTTGTGCATTATCTTCCACACTGTCCTAAATATCAAAAATCTATTTTCAGCTTACCTCAGTTTGGAAAAAACAATTTCTTTATAAGAAGAAACTGTTGCCAAAGCCATTTCTGAAATTCTCAGTATTTCTCTGCCTTGCCAGATGTATTGAATTATTTCTATGCTGGGACATACTCTTGCTAAAATAATAGGTAAACTGATTCTTTACTGTAAAGTGGATGTAGGGAAGAAAAGAAGCTGGAGAATTGAGACCATAAAGGACATAAGAACATTTTTGAACCTTATCTTTCCATCTATAGACAAAAATGAGATTTTGGCTATGTAGCATGGGAGAACCCTAGATTTAATCATACTTGTCTGTTTTCCACAGATGTTCTGAAAGATATTGATGTGATTCTTGTCTGGCAGACTTTGATTTCACTCGGGTCACATTTTCACCAAGTAATTAATTATATGTGTGCATGAATGTAACACTATTTTTGTAAGTTCTCATCTGATCCTTTCTTGGCTGATGTGATTGCCTGTAGAGACCGGAATGCATTGCCATATACATCCTACTCACAATTTTATATGTTTGCTGAGAGTGTAAGTTTTAACCCAATATTCACATCTTTTCCATTTTTTATAATCAATATTTGTGAGTGTGGTGCAGCACTATTTGCAAATATTATACTAATATAATTTTAACCTTCCTTTCCATTTTGCAAGGTTGTTGCAATGGGAAGATGCTTAGGTCCTTTGCCAGAAATTTCAATAATATTTTGTGTATATTAACTAAATTGAACTCTATTTTGTCTGTTTTGCTCCTATTATGACAATTACTTCTATTTTGTTGTCAACAACTTTGTGGTTTTCTCTGTTTCACTGCCAGGGTAGTGGCTGAATAGTTGCAGAATTGCTCTCCATGGCTCACTGTCCTCTTTACCTCCCTGTGTATGTCACATTATTTCCTGTACAGCATCTGCCAGTTATACTTAACAGAAAAGAGCCCTTTCCTAAATTCCATCTTGTGACCTTGTGACCTTTTGGCCCTGTTTGCAAAGACTGTAGACATTTTACAGCTCTCTCAGCCTCCCTTGCAGAGAGGGAACAGGTGTGCTTTCTCCCACACACAGTTTGCTTCTCTGTTTCCAGCAGCTGAGTCCAATATTATGCCTTTAATGAAAAATATCTTGCTAATATTTTGCTTAATAATTTTTGAGCTTTCACACTACCTAGCAACAAATGAAAATTAGAAAAGAATTTACTTTTGGCTCACAATGTGGTTACAAGTTGTCATATCATCATTTTCATATTTCTTTTTACTTACAACAGTATTTTAGACCTTACTATCATTGGCTATCCCTTCCTATCAAGGCAGGAAAGTGTAACTGTGACTATTATTTTCCATTTTACTTCAATTCTGCCATTTCAATGTTCTGAAGCTGCTAAATACTATGAAAGTAAAATTCTTCCACCAGGATAAATTAACCAGTACATATGTAGGTACTCCTCAGAGACATGAAGTTATAAGATAAGGTATCCCTTTATAGCAAGATATATGCAACTCAGAACTATATCTGTTGTAGTGCTAGGTTTAGTTTAGCACACTGCAGCTTTCCTGAGAGCTCAGTGGAGCTGCTCAGGGCAGTGTGACCGTGTCGCCCTCCCGCAGTCCATTTCGGACGGCTCCGCGGTTTCACTCCGGCAGCTCGCAGCGCTACAACCAGTGACGGCGAAGGAGGCCAGAAGGGTCTCTCAAAAGGGTTTAAGAGGATCCTTTAATAGTTATATCTTGTCCTGGCGACCCTCAGAGGCAGAAAGACCTTGTGATTCGGGTGCAGGGGAGTTTTGTCAGGGGCTCAGGGGGGTGGTACATGGGTGGGGTTGGGGTACAGGAACCAATAGGGAGAGCCCGAGGGAGTGGCAAGGGCTGGGGGCAGGGGAAAGGGGGGGGGGGGGGGGGGGGAACAATGTGAATGGCATTTAATAAATGAATCAGTCAGAAATACAGCACCACATATATCTCCTCAGTTGTTTTTCATTCCATCAGGTTCCTGACGGATTTTAACTGGTCAAGTTTTTTAACACCTTGTTACAATTATAGATGTCATCCTATCAAAGCCATTGAGTATTATATTAATGCTATCCAGCATGATCTGGAGAATCATAAATATCAATGATGCCTGACATACCTGTTTCTTCTACAAGAAACAAGGGACCTCGTGGTGGATTATGTGTTGGACTAACATTTTAAGTTCAAGCCTGGTCAAAGGGAAAACGTATTCCCTACCTTGTTACAGTCAAAAAGTGTATGATTTCATTAGTAAGCATAAATGTACTTAAGGAACTTGTGGAAAAATTGCAGCTTAACAAGGCATTTTATGAAGCCTATGTGAACATCACTTCCAACTGACCCATGGCTTTATCTCTTAAAGTAAAAACTGTTCTCAGAATGTATGTTCTTTAGCTTGTACCTTAGTGCACATGCCTTGCTTATTTGGTCAGGAAATTATGGGCTTTGCATAATAAATTAAAAACTCCTCAAACTGTATCAAATAGTTGCTGATTACAGTCTGATCTGTGTGATCAGGTGTATCATCGAGTTTGTTCCTAACCTGAAGTATAGATAATGCATCTGTAATATTAAAGTTCTAGATTTGCATCATAATCTTTTGCTTTAGAAAGAGCAGTCAGTAGGCAACACAGTGGAGAAAGTAACTTGGCCTTTCAGTGGTGCTTATAACAACTGAAGAGAAAGTGAGTTTGATGGCAAAGCTCTGGATTCAATTAATCTCCTAGACACTCCACACCCTTCCAGACATTGACATCTCTTAGCTGGCAATCAGCCTCTGCTCAGGGGAGGTCCAGAGCTGCGTCTCTGGCAGTGCTAACACCCAGCTACTTGGTAAAACCTCTCTAGGGCTTGTCCGTGCTTTGATTTAGCTCAGTGATGGTGATCCCTCAAAAATATTTTTCCAGTGTTTCATTTGAGACCTGCCTGCTGTGAGAGAGGTGTTCCAACACCACAGACCACAGTACTGGTTCTTGTTCTGAACAGGCTTGTCTGATTATCTGATGTAGTCAGTCAATCACCAGCAAACAAAAAGTCATCTTTCCACTTATCTTTGAAATATTTGTATAACTGGTACTAAAGTTTAATGGGAAAGAAAAAAGCCTTGAACTTGGATGAAGCCAGATATGATACAATTCTTCCTCAGCAGCACATTTATCAAAAAGAGGGTCATTTTTATGTCTGAATGTCTAATTAGTTGGGTGCTAACAATATTTGGCCTCTGAAGATTTAGATGGCATTTTAGAAACCTCTCTGCTCTGCAAAATCTATGCCATGGCAGACAGCTTTACATTCATAAAAGGAGCATAAATTAGTGGTCTAATTAAAAGAAATTATGAATACTCTAAGTTACAGGAAGTCCCCAGGGTGCTTCATGCACAGTAGAATTCATAGTGTATGAAGGAGTTCATAAGGAAGTTTCTCCAAATTAGAGATTCCCATCTGGGAATTGTACTACAGAGGAAGTCACTTCTCTGAAAAAATGGCATGCAGGTCTAAGAATATAGAACTGTCTTTGTCAGTCCTTAACTCAATTAAATACACAAGACATGCTGGAAATCACTTTAAAAAGGCAAACCTTATAATTCTTCTTTCTTTCTTTTATTTTAAATCTGCCAATTAGTTATTTGATTTTACATTTTACCAGACTGAATTTATCTTATTTTCCATCCAAATCTTGTTTGGTACTATGAATGAATTTAGGTTAATCTGGAAAATACTGAAACCTACTCCATGGGATATGATGGACATAAAACTAAAGTAAAAAATTAATGAAAATGTGCCTTTTATTCAGCCCAGTGTTGATGATTGACAAGCTCTGCAGGTTTTCTCCTTGATAACCTGCAAGAGATGCATTCAGAGAGGCAAACCATGAAAGCCAAGTCTAAGTTAGAGGATCATGAGAAAGTGTGAAATCTGTCACAGAAATCTTGTGGCAGGCGCAGAGCAGCAGGAAAGAACTGGTTTCCATGGCAGAGATGCCTGTCCAGCTCTTAGATTACTGCACTTCTGACCTCTTCAGTCTTGTAATGTGCTCTCCCCAGAGATCCCAATAGTGCCAAGAGCTTTTAAGGTTAATCATGAAACGGACCAGGCACAGCTGGGTGATGGGCAGTAGTCACTGATCAGGACCAGAGAAGACAATCTGGTGCAGCAGCAATTTGAAGTGACACAGCTGAACCTTCAGGACCTTGTTTGGTAGAGTGATATCAACCAGCTCCCAAAGGCATTCAGGTTTTAACATCCTGCTGACATCTTTCCTTCTGATAAGACATTTTTTTCTCTACTGCTTGTGCTTTGCCCTCATTGAGTGGTTCAGAGAACCACAGAACTGTATCACAAATTATATAGATTGGAAAGGACCTCTTAAGACCATCAAGAACACCTATTAGCAGAGTGCTGACAAGACCATTGTTAAATCATGTCCTTCAGTGCCACATCTACCTGTCTTTTAAATGCGTCCAGGAATGGTGACTCCACCTCTTCCCTGGACAGCCTGTTACAATTCTTGACAAACCTTTCCGTGAAGAAATTTTTCCTAATATTCAACCCAAACCTTCTGTGGTGCAGCTTGAGGTCATTTCCTCTTTTCCTATCATTTGTTACTTTGGAGAAGAGACCAACACCCACCTTGTTCATGACTTTGTCTCTAACACTGACATTCTTTCAGCAGTGAATAGAAAAATATCTTCTGTTTAAGGTGAAAAATTGGAAAGTGCAAGCCCACAAATACAAATGAATTTTTAAATTCCTAGAAAAGGATCTTATTTTAACCTTCTTTTTCCACTTCGGAATATGTTACAGAATCATATTGTAACTGTACCTCTGATTAAAAGTCGATACTTCATAAAACCAAGGGACATAAGGTAATAATTAAAGTAATTCAGCAGGCAATTGTTTCTGAACTTTTAAACTTTTACAAGGAGAAAAGCTATAATGTATGAAGTCTGAGAAAAGGACGGTGCAGTAGAATTACTGGAAATGTTAAGGATACAATTAAAAACTAGTTGACCTAAGGAAAGATGACAGACATAATTAAACATACATTTTTTTTGGTGTGCATACTGTTAAGTATGCAGTAGGAAGGGCTTGAAAAGAATTACTTAATGATAGTTTAAAGAATATGTTTCACCTCCCATGGCAAAATTTTGCAGTAGTTTCTGACTGCCCTCTGTCTGACTCCAATTTAATTGTATGTCACTCTTTTTCCTGCTTGCCTTTGACCTATAGATACAGCAGGAGGAATCACTTTGCCTTTAATATACCAGAAACCTCTCACTTTTGTACTGTATGCATTTTCCAGTGTAGCTATGATCCATAAAGGCCATTGGCGTAAAGTGCAAGAAGACGTGAACACAAGTCATGGCAAGCAAATGAATGCAAATGATCTCTAATACAGAAATGTTCCATTGTAAATTAATATTAGCTTATCTTTACATTACATTGTAAGAGAGAGAAAAGAAATTAAGGGAAAGGAAGATAGGAAGGGATGTGACTACAGTGTTTTGGCCAGAGGCTTGTAAGTGTCACTGATAGCATTTTAATGTTGAGATTTTTATGCATTCAGAATATTAAAACTTCTATTACATTTTCAATTAAAAACTCACATAGAATACATGTTGTAATAATAGCATGCTCTCCACAGAAATTGATGTATGCACATTCTGAGGGAATGGGAATGTTCTAAATTTATAAACTGAGAGGTTTGCTTAGAGAATTAGCTATAGAACATCTTTTACAAACATTGTGGGACATTGCAGACTCTCATGACATTTTCTGTACTAGATTCCATTTCTTGAATAATCTCTGTCTCCCGGGCAATTATTCATTACCATTTAGGAAGAAGAGGTTCAACGTCAAGTAAACAACCAGCCTCTTCAGAGAGGGAGCAGGGCACACTGAACAATGATCTAGAAAAAGATTAGGTTTGGGTAAAACTTGTGTGAAATTCCACCTCTGATGAAATCTCAGCAAATTTCTCATGAGCCCTAATGGAGTAATGAGTATTGTAAGTAAGACACTGAAGTATTGTGCTGCAGTTGTGCTGCATTTTCTGCTCAGGGTTTTTGACAACTAGATTGCCTAATGAACTGACGAATTTTTGGGATGCTGTTTGATGTGAACTATGTTTCTTTAAATAGTAAGAGGGTCCAGTAGAAGAACTGTGATCCTGTTAAGCTCCTCAGCAGTTTAATGTCTTTCCATTAAGCACTTCCTTTATGAATATCAAGTTTGTTTTATCCAGCAGAGTTAGACAGAGGAACTATTTACCCTAAATGGAAAAATTAATTCCATGCATTTAAACACCATTCTTTGTATAACAGGACAAACCCAAAATTTCCGTAACTTTTATGAAAAAAAGGAAGACCTAGAATAACAGTAGCTTGATCATGCCACTACCTTTTTCAGGGAACATCAATGCTTAGGTCCCTGTTTTGATGACTCTGCTGGATGTCTGCTTTTCTCTAAAGATGTCTTCAGGCATACATAGTTGCTCATCTGTGAGAGGATAATAAAGTTGCTTCCAGGATCAATGTTAGGTCCTTCCTCCAGGAGTACCTGTGTCATGTCTTCATGGCTTTTTAAGTCTAGCAGTCTGTGACTGATCTAGGTCTGTATTAGCATATGAATGGCAAAGTTACATGGATTAAAAAAAAAGATGTTTTGCACCACTTGCTCAGTCACGTTGACTGGTAGCACGCATAGCACTGTGATACAAACCAGCAGTGCTCTCCAAGGCAGTGTCTGTGAAAGGTGTGGTAACCTGTTGGGACCTACTAAACCATAGCCTCAAAGCCCACAGTGGCAGCATGGCAGATTTATGGATAAAAAATTCAACACAGATACCTTTCTGAGTGATATTTCTCCCCATGAGCAGAGAGTGATCATGACATAAAACTCATGAAGTTAACAAGCTGAACCTGGAGTAATCAGCAATACTGGTACTGTAAAAGGAAATAGTTCATTTAGTAGGTTCACCTAATAGAGACCAGTGAGCAGGACTCTTATTCCAAGGGGACCAAAATTTCACTTGCATGGGGGAGTTTCCTTTAAGGGAAGGACCAGTAGCCAAGCAGTGGAGAGGAGATAAGTTAGAGGCTGAAATACCCTGTTTCACGTATTTGTGAAACTAATTACTATTCTTCTTGTGAACTCAGCTTTGAACAGAGACTCTCCAGCAGAGTGAATATCATCACACTCCAAAGAAACCATTTCCCTTCCCTTCTCTTCTCTTCTATGTATTACTCTTATCAGCTCTGCAATCTGACACAAACCATTGAATTCCTGCCAGGCTGGCCACTCTACTTGCCGCTGCCATGACCTCCATCTTGGGAAGTGCTACCCAACAACAAAGAGCTTGGTTCCACAGCTGTGACTTGTGAAATGCTTCTAATCTCTAAATGTGCAACAGCTTTTGAACACTGCACTGTTTTCTCAGCATACTAAGGGGGTGAAAGGGAGAAAGAAGAGAAATACTTGGGTTGGGAGGATACCATGAGGGAGCAGTGGGAGTGGGATACTCTCCAGGGTGACCTAATGTAGGTCAAGCTGATGCCCTCCGGCCACAGGGCACAGTCCTGTGTGGGACTGGGGTGGCGACAGTGACAGGCACCAAAAACTCAGACATAGGGACGGTTTGCTGCCCTACATAAACCCAGTATTTCTGAAGGCTCTTTGTCCAGCAGTAGCTGCCTAGGTCTGCCAGCCCCTTCCCTGGCAGCATTCCCAGAGCTGGAGCTCCGACAGGGTGGGCAATGGGCACTTGGCCATGGGGCACCTGGAAAACCCAGTTCAGGGCAAGAACAGCTCAGAAACCACTGGGATCTGACACAGCCTGCCCCCAGCAGTGGAAAATATCATAGAATCACATAATATACTGCGTTGGAAGGGATGCACAAGCAACACTGAGTCCAGCTCCTGGCCCTGCACAGCCCAACAATCCTATCATGTGTCTGAGAGCATTGTCCAAACATTTCCTGAGCTCTGTCAGTCTTGGGGCTGTGACCACTACCCTGGGGAGCCTGTTTCAGTGCCCAACCACCCTCTGAGTGAAAACCTTTCTCCTGATATTCTAACCAAACCTCATCCAATTCAGGTTCCTGTCACAGAATCACAGAATCGTAGAATAAGCTGAGTTGGAAGGGACATACAAGGGTCATCGAGTCCAGCTCCTCACTCCTGTCAGGAGAGTGAGGAGATCTGTACCTGTCCCTCCACTTCCCCTCTGTGGGAGTCGTCTTTGTAGAAATTTCCAGCACTGAGCTTTTGTGCCTTCATTTAGGAGAGAAAATCACTAATGCGAGAGAGCAAGGAATCCGTGAATGCCCTGGATGTCGAGTCAGTGTAATGATGACTTCCTGGAAAGTAAAAGGCAAAACCAAAAAGCTTCAATTCCAGGAAGTGCAGCCTTTTGCAATGTCAAAACTCAATTTATTGTGTTAGCAAGTTTTAAAAAGAATATTTTAACCTTCAGTAGTGGAGGAAAGGGATACTTCTGGAAATGTGAGAATCAGAAAAGAAAAAATAGAAATTCAAGTGAGGGTTCTGTGTAGAGAAGAAGACAATAAGTTAATCAACTTGTGAAAGTGACAGTATGTGAGGGAGAACCTATTTATAGAATTTCTGTTAATACAAGCCCATAAGCTTTTAAGAAGAAATCAATGTGATTTATTAATTTCTATTAATTATGTTGTTCTGTAGAGATACCTTAGGACACAGTAGATAGCAGCAAAAGGTTTCAAATCAGTTTGTGGTACAGAGAGGTTTTATTAGGTCTTGCTATATTTGTCCCACTTATTGTTTAAAGTATTTGACATGTAGTTTGGATTAAGAGTACAGACAAGTGCATGCTTTGCCTGAGGCTCCAGTTCTCACTAATAAGGAACTAAGTTTATAAAGGCAATTATGTGTATTTCATTATCTTGTTTATTATATCCAGTTTTAAGAATGAATGAGGACTGTAGGCCTTACCTTGACTAGAACCTAGTTGTAGCTACAAACTATAGAATTAGTAGGAAATTATTCTGAATTCAATTATATATATTGCAGCTTTTGAAAAAATGTAGAAGTCAGTAGACTGCAGTATCGATCTTTGCAGTTTATTAAACTGCAAAACCCAGAAATGTTTAATGAAAAGGAGTCACAACCAAGCCTGATGCCTCTGACTGGTAACACCCATCCCCAGTTACATAGCAATGTACTCGCATAAACTTATGCACTCATAATGAATCACTACATCTGAGATGAGCAAGACAATCAGAGGTATCCCAGACTACAATAACACATATAGGTGTATAAGGGGTTGCAAGAAAAATTTAAAATATTAAAACGTACTTGATGGTTGCTACTTTGGCAAAGAGGAAAAAAATTCCCCGAGTCAAAACAATTATGGTGACATCATACAAGTAGAGATCAGCCTAATAGAAGTGCAGTTGTATTCAGGCATAGTAACTCATGGGGTCTGTGCATTTAAAACCTACTGCTGGAGGAACCTGAGGAAACTATTGCTGACAAGTTAATGTGACTCTTCCTAGTCCTACAAACCCATAGCTGGACTGAAAAATCCCTTTGGACTAACCAACAAGAGCGGGTGCAGAGACAGAGGAGGAGAAAGAGTCAAACACAGCTTAGAGGAAAAGCAGGGAAAACTTAGACTTGTATTTAGCTTCCATACCACCAAATTGGTTTTTCCACTTCTTCTTTGAGTGTGTTTCTGGAGTTAATTAGTGCAGCTGTGACAAAGGGCTTGAATTAAGGAGAATTTACTTCAATGAAACTGTGAAAAGACTACTCGCTCATGTCTTCACTCTCACTTTCTTGAGCAGAAGAATAGGCTATATAGTTAACAACCAGAATAGCCTGTATTCAGAGTTAGAGCTGGGGCCAGGCTTACTGTTTACGAAAAACAGGGCCTAAAATGGACATGAAATCCATCAAAAATCCAAATGAGTTCACTAAAACCAACAGAATATTAGTGACCTCTCATTTTTTGTTTGTGCTTCTATTCATGCTGACACTTTATCCGCTGAGCCCCCTCTTCTACTGACACTTCAATTGCTCTTACTTCTGCATAAAATAACAACATGAGATATGTTAAATTCTTTGAAACTCTCTGGAGTCTAAATAGTAAATTTGTGTTGTACCTTTAATTTCTTCAGGCCTGCTATCTTTATCAATTGATTGACTCTTCTGCAAAACACAAATAAAGAAGCACTGGCTTCAACCATTTCTTGAGACTGTGCCTGGAGTTTATTAAGGGAGTCGTGCTTCAGATAGCAAAAAACCTGAGCGGTATTCTGTGCTATTCATTTGCCCTGGTACATGCACAGCATTGCTAAGGAAATACTTTCTTGACTATAACAATGAAAAGCAAAAAAACCCCCAATATCTATTCCATTATCTAACTATAATTAGGAAACAAACTTATCAGCTTTTCTTTTTTTTAAACAACAGATGAAAGCAATTTTCTAATGTGATATGAAAAATTGGGTCTGATGTAGCACTCCATTGGATTTTTCTTATTTATAGCATAAAAGTCTTTGCCTTTCTTAATGCTTATATTTCAACCTTTTAAATCTACTTATCTTTGAACAATGGAATTATACAAGCAATTAGGTAAATTCAGATATAATGAAAGTGAATGCAGCTCAGCCATAATGAATAGATCTCTCACTTTGAATTTGATTGCAGTTTGTTTCATACTGTAAATAAGCTAATTCTGTTTATGTATTTCTCTCTAAGAGCAACCATACAGAGTCAGATTATCAAGACAGCTCAAATCTCAGAGTCTCTCTGTGGCCAGATAAAGTTCTTTAGAAGTAGGCCAAAGCATTACGTGGAAATCTGACAGTCACTCTTAAACCATGGCTGTATTAATCTTTGCAGTATAATGTACACTAACAGACTAGATTTTTTTTTCTTTTTTGAACATAACTGTTAGTTTTTATCATCTTCTCTAGGTCTATACTTCTGAGACACTGTCTCAAACTGGCTATGGAAAGTGATGCATTTAAGGCCTCTGTAATATCTTTCTTGAAATACTAAGTTTCCCCAACTTAGTATGGGACAAAAATGTAATAGAGGGGCTCTTAGAAGTCAGGTGGGAAATGATACCTTTACCTGTCCTTTGTTTCTGAAATAACACAGTCAGGACATAATATGCAACACGCCTTAACCTCTCCTCCAGAGGTAACCTTGAGGTTACCTGCTATTATGCCTCTCAGGTTGTTTATTCAGTTATTTATTTGAAATAGACTCCAAATTGTTTATCATTCACCAACAGAAGGTTTTGCATCTGCACTGAAAGGTGTATTAGTCTAAACCACTGGGTGGCACAAAGAAGCTAACACACAAATGAGACTGATTCTACCTTTGCTTTCTGTGATTTATGGAATCGAATACGCCATTTCTCTGACAAATCTGAGTGCCTTTTACTCTTAAAGTACTATGCTAATAAGTGAAGTACAGCTATTTGCTTTTATTTTCATATGTAGGTTGTAGTCATGAGATACATGAGTCTGCCTCATGACTGGAAGTGTCAGTGTGCCTGCGCTTTATGACAATTTTGGAGGAAGGGAGGAGGAAGATGTGGGTAGTGGAATTTTAATTTATCTCCAAATGATCCCTGCTCACCTTGATTACTGATTTATGCTACTTTATTTTTTTTTGCTGTTATTTATTTAACTGATTTAGTCATATTTACTAACATAGCAGTTTGTCCCCAGCTCAGTGTTTGTTATTCCCTATTCTCTTGTTGTCACAGCAGGTAATTTGTATTGCATTCTGATGGGCTGCTATGGCATACTTAAAGACAGAAATACTTTGCATTGCTTGGTAGATTTCAAGTACTTCCACAGTACTAATTATATTATCCTAACTTTTTAAATACCTGAAATGAAGGTATTTATTTTCTCATTTAAGGAGTGGAGAACTGAGGCATGACTTGTTTAAGCAACCTGTCCAAATCTGACATAAATCTCCATAGGGAACTAGGGATTTGTAATGAGATTGTCTTTCACCTCACTGATCCCATTGACTGGTCCAGGCTATGTTTGCTGTCTTCCATGTTTCCATCAGATTAATTTTCCTCTCTTTCCCCTGGTCCTTTTTAATTTATTTTGTCTGGGTTTCAACATTTCTTTCAAAAGACTGAAAGTATTATTTTTAGAAGAGATTGAAGATATGTCTTTAAATTTAAAATATCTTGCAATCCTCTGATAATACAATTGGAGTGTTGGGCTTTCATTTTCTGATTTTTATTTAAATGGAAGTGAGACTAAAAGTATCCGAAAGAGATAACCATGTTATCTTTATATTTGCTATTTTGAAGTTGTTTTAAGGTATGAGAAGCACCTGATTCAGCTAAATAGTTTTCTATTTTGCATTAGTTTTCTTGTTGGTTTGTTTGTTTGATTTTATTCACCTTAGGAAGACATCAGTTTTCTGAGCAGGATGTATATTTGATGAGGTTCTGTCTCTTGGTGATCATTTTGTATTTCAGAAAAATCTTTATTGTAAATTCTTAAGAAAATCAATTTAGAGTGGACATCCTTCTCTTATTCTTCCTTTTGCACATTTAAAACTGGGTTTATGAAAACATTCAAGCTATCCTAGTTCTCTCACCCATTTATGTTTGGGTATAATAGAGAAATTATCATATACTTGAGTTGGAATTATTCTTGTTCAAGTCATGATATGAAGGAAGGGGGTTAAACTATTTTTTGGCTTGTTTGTTAGCCTTTTCAGACTGTGGTGGTCTAGGTTTTTCTGTGCCATACACTGTGAGTTTTATTTAGTTTTTTATTTTCCTGTTACTGAAGTTGAGAATAATTTTCTGTTATTGGCGTTGCCTGGAAGAGAATATTTGGGATTTATTAGAGTTGGACAGTTCACTCTCAGTGTGAACACAATGGATACTTCGATCTGAGTCAGTTATTTCAAGAAGGAACCAGAGGACATCAGAGGCCTTTGCATCTGCCTTCATCTTTCTGGCTGACTTCTCACAAATGGTACCAAGTCACAGGAATGCTTTCTGCATTACTTACAGCTTTTGGACTATGGAATCACTCTGAGATGCCATTGGTGGGATAATAGGCAGCTAGCCCGTGTGCTGAAAATAGGAAAGGAAACCATGGTGGACTTTTGCCTTGTGTTTTCCAGCCTGTGCATCTTCTGTGGGACTAACAATTTCTGTTAATGCAGAGGATTTCTGGGAAGAATGTTCTGGAGAAATAGATTCTGCAAGAGTCACCCAGGGTCCTGTAATATCAAGGATCACATATTTAGGCATAGAACATCTTAAAATTATGGATGGGTTTTGAGAGCTAAACCTTTGTTTAAGTCAGAGTGATGAAAAAGTAGAAGGATAACTTACTAAATTAATTGATACTACAATTTAACAATAAAACAAGTGTTTCTCTTGGTCTGTGTGCTTTAGCAGCAGTCAGTTGCTCTCACTGGTGATCTCTATAATGAAATGTAACAACATATTTCCTTCTTGGAGTCTTTTATTTTCCAAACACTATTCTTTCCCAGCTTATATGTGAGGGTGTTTATACATCCCTCTCAATAACTCATGGGCTTTATTAGTTCTTTGAAGATACAAATGTTGTTTCTGGAGTTCAGATATTCCATGTATCTTCGCAGACCCAAACCCACAGGTTATGAAACTGAAGGAGTCCAGTGAAGAGTGTGTTTGTGATAGTGAAAAAACAAAAAGACTGTTGCACCTCCGGGTTGTAAATTGGTTTAGTTGACTTACTAGAATACATTATCTTATGGTATCCCTGGAGCAAATGTCCTCTTGGTTGTACATATTTTGGCACAGGAAATGTATGAATTGCTTTCTCACACACACTAAATAATAGTAACAAGTAAACTGCGCACATCTAAGTTACAACTGAACATTGCTCAGATGACAACAATTCAGTAGAACCCACTGACATGGTAGTGCAGCCCTGTATCATCTGAGTCCATAAAGGAAATGGTGAATAGTCAAAAAAAATTATGTTCATATTACCATGTGCCTTTATCCTAGGAATTTTAGCAATTTATCACAACGTAAGGTTATTTTACCCTGTGGTTAAGGGACCACAAGTTAAAAGACAGTTATTCGGTGGAAAAATAGGGTGTAATTGCAGCATTACTTTTTGCCACTGATTTTCCTTAGCTTGGCTTCAGCTGAAACAGTTTGTCCTTCTCCTGGGAGTTGAAAATGGAGTGGGAATATGGTTGGAACTTCTGCAGCTCCAAACCCCTGACTTTGCTTTGCCACCTCTTGTTCTATGTATCCTTTGTTTCAGAAATCTAATTTCTTGCAGTGCTATGAAGTTTAAGAATCCTGATCTTAGGAACCATTAATTGCAAAGTTTATTCCTTCTGTTTAGGTTTTTTTGGTTTGGTTTTTGCTTTTTTGGGGGTTTCCTCTTCTAACTTGTAGTAAGGGTAGCAGTTTCAAGATTAGGACCCCCTACTTCTTCCTTTATTAATTCAAAAGTTTTATTTTTATTCCAAAACCATAGAGTAAACTTCTGGTTTATATTCTTGACTTCTATGACTTTACAACAAGAACATTGTTCTCCAGTAGCAGGCAGTGAAATGTCTCTAGGAAAAAGAATATCTATTTAGAGACCAGTATGTAGGTGCCCAAAATACTTAGTCTAGACTTTTTGCCTCAGTTTGGATTTATTTTTTATCTTTGTTTAGGACTTCTTAACTGATCCTCAGATATGTGTGTTTAAGATACCGTAGCTCAGCTATCACAGGGAAAAGCTGCTCATTTTACATAATTAAAGCAAACCAGGATCAAAGTGGTTTTATTGATTTACTAATGACATACAATTAGCTGGCAAACAGTGAGCTATGCCTTTAGGATCAATATAAGTCACAGAACAAATAAACTTTCCATCCTGGCTGCATGCAAGATGTAATAAACACCTAAATTCCAGAGTTCCTTGTCTCCCACACACAGGTACACACATATACACATACACAGATGCACATACAATTAGGGGCACCTTCACCCCCTTTTCTGGGACTGTAGTATAAGTGGGTGAGGGGGTGAATCCTCCCTTTCCCACCGTAGGACAGCACTATGATCCCAGAAATGCTCATTAGGCCTCGATGCTGATAAACAGCACCTGGGGTCAGCTTCTCTTGAGCTCATCAGAAACACTGCCCTCAGGAATTTTTGCTGTCTAACAAGCTCCTGGGTTTTAACCAGAAGCCTTGGAAACTTAGTTTTCTTTCCTGAATAACAACACAAGTGGAACTACATTTTTGTTGTCAAACATTCAAAGAAAGTTACCAACCCACAGTGCAGCCAGGATGGAAAATTATTACCGTTAAAGCCGTGTGACCCTCTAAGCAGTGATCCTAAGTGAGCCCTTTGAGCTCTCCTGGGACACAGCAGTTGATATCCCCACACTCCTGAAGGCTCAACCCCTTGCCCACTGAGAAGGTACAAAGCCATCCAACGTGAGTCTTCCACTTACCCTAAGGGGAATTTTTCATAGGACTATACCTTGTATGTTCTCTTTAGGTCTCTGTGTGCAAGTGGGAGTGTGCTACAGCAAATGTGCTGAGTGTTGTTCTCTGAGAATCTTAAGGACATTATATTCATAAGAAGATCAGGCCTATAAATTAGTTACTCTTGTACTTACAGGAAATTCCATAGAATCTATTGTTAAATTATTTAACTTAAGCCATTGATTCAGTGCTGTTAAGCTTAAGTGCTGTTAAACTTTTAGGCCTAAACTGTTGTTTAGGTCCAGGGCTAAGTTTGGTGGTGGGGGGGGAGGTGGTTCCACCTTGTGACTGAACAGGCGGGTGTCCCTTATTTCTTTTTATCCTTACTCTTTCCGCTCCTTACTCTTTCCTCACCCTTCTCCCTCCACTGCAGCCTCCAAATAGATAATCTTTGTGTTGATTTTGGGTTTAGATTGATTGATTTTTGATTTTAACCTCATTTTTCTCTGTGTGCTTTAACCATCTGGTTGAACCTTGCCAATGATCTCTGTCACGCTTTCACTTTTATATTAAACCTGCTTTTGATGATACCTTTGCCAGTGATTCTTTGAGCAACCTTAGAACACTCATTCACAACAGTGGGTGATCCAGCTTTGAGTGTATTTGTGCTGTTCTCTAAAACCTGCTACTGTGTAAGTCACTGAAAAAGAACCCCAAGGGTCTACACATGCACACCTGAGCTATAGGTACTTTGCTTTTATCGACTTGATGTCCAGCAGCCACATGTCAGTTGAACTTTTAATCAGCCAATAATTACAATTTCAATTACAAAGCAAACAACACTTTTAATTTTAGGTCTCTAAAGAAACCAAAAAATACCAAACAGGCATACAGAGGAAAAAAACCACCAAACTGAAAAGCCACATGAGCTACTGGTACTACCGTCACTAGGGCAACAAATTGTGTGGATGACTAGTGCACATTTTGAGAATCTAGCATGGGTGCTGTGTGATTCTTCAGGCTATCAGCAACTATAGTCAGTGATTTGCAAGATTTGATGAAAATATCAATGTAGCAAGATTAAAGTCAGTTTTGAAGAAAAAACTAACTTACTCTGAGATGAACTCAGGTTTAGGAGCTATGGTTTTAGACTTATTGTGAATGTTATAGGAGTATGGATGTTTGATCAAAAAGGGGAAGGCACCTGTTAGTTGCAAAATACTATTTAAAAAATTTACAAAAAAGATATTTTCACAATTAGTTACTTTGATCTATAAACACAGTTTCTGAAATTTACAGTCCTTCAATCCAGTATAAAAAATACTGCAACCCAGGATTTTGAGAAACCTTAGGAAATAAGAGCTTGCTTGTGTTTTAGAGGACTGTCAAAAGTATTTTTTTCAACTGCTATTTTATAAAGATTAGCTTTTTAAAATTAATTATTATCACTGTCTGAAATAATTTAATACTAATCCTTCTTTGCTTTTGTCTTCCACATTCACTCCCTGATCTGTGTCGATGTCAGATGTTGTATGGGTCTGTTTATGTTTATTCAGTTCCTTATGGGCTTATTTTCTATTGTTTTGCCTTTTTGAAAGAGGAGTAAAAGAGCTTTTTATCTTTGCTTTTTTTTTTTTTTTAATATTACAGCTGGGATTTTATGTGGCACAGAACTCTGTAATAACATCTGTGCATATCAGACCACCATATGGGTGGGAGGGAAACAGCTTAATTTAGTGCATATGCATGAAGTAAATGAAGACTTGACTATTGCTGGGCTACAAATCACAATCACTACAGAGAATTGTAGGTTGGGGAGGGGTTACAGGAAACCAAAGGGCAAAGATTATCTCAGTGGCATTATACTGTTTCTGCTAGAGGTTTCTTCAGCATTTATCCAAAGCAGTGACTCAGCAAGAACATGTCTAGTCAGAAAATCATTAGAGGTTAAATCTTGACCAGTATGAAATGAAATGTCATTGACTGAAAATACAGTTGAGGCCTTCCAGGCTTACATTTATTCCAGTGAGACAGAGGATCAGCTTCACTGATTCAGCTAAAAGCACCATGAATCCCAAAGTAGTTTCACTGATAACATATAGCCAGAAGTCGAAATCTCCTCTGGCTTCTTCTTTTTAAACTGCCTTTGACCATTACTGCTTTTTAAGACCTCTCATCTGTTATCATAATAGGTCAGCTTCATATCTAATATTTCTGACATAAGGGCCTTGTCTAAGTATACAGAGACTTTTACACAGAGCTGGCTTGGAGACGCAGATATGTACAGGGTTGGAAGGAAGAACTCAACCACCACTGAGTTTCAGCTAATTTCATTTGCTGAAGTGATACAGGTATTAAAAGAATCTTTGTTCATAGCTGTAACATAGCTGGTGAAGGGTTAGATTCATCACTGGAGAAGATAATTACTTCTTACAGAGCTGATGTCATTTGATGGGAAAATGTTATGCCACTGCTGATTCATTAGAAAAGATATATGTCAAAGTCTAAGTAATCAGTTACATAAACAGGTTAGAGAGTGCTTGTGAGGGACCTGGTGGCTGTTCTTGGTCAGGCCAGGGTGCTCATTTTTGTAGCTCGTACTGCATCTCTAAATATTTATCAAAAGTGGCTTGATGAGAAAGAAAAGGATATGGTTGTGCCAGACAGCTACAATTTTCTAAAAAGGTGGAAAGCACCATATATCTGAGGTCTGCCCATGTTACTAAAACAATGCCTATCTATTGTTTCTTTTTCTTTCTTCTGTTTTCAATGGGACCTTTACCTGTGTCATTAGACTTTCAGAGGGGAACTGAATAAGGACTGTGCTTTGGGTGAGTTACTAGTTCTTAAGGATTTTGTTTGAACCTACAGAAACAGTAATATTTAACAAATCTGGGATGAATTATAAGTACAAGATTTCATATTGTGATTATATGATGTGTAATGCTCACTGGAGAAAATACATATAAAATTCTTGGATGTCGGATGAAGACCTTCAACTTTTTTCTTCCAAAATTGTACTACACAACTAAAACAGATACACCCTTTGATCTCATTTCTATTCAGTTTTGAATTATTTCTTGCACATTGGAAAATGTATTTTAAAATGCATGTGCTACAAAAAGAATTTAAAGTGGATGTCAGCCTTTTCAGCAAAAACAAATATAAGACCGTGCCTCTTTTTCCGGACTGAGTATAAAAAGGACTAAGTCCCACTTCTGGGAAGTGTTGATAATAACAATAATGTTTGTTTTCTGGGAAATTAGGGATTCTTCTTAACCTGTCTGTTCTTCAAGATAATGCTTTATGTCCACCACCAAATTAAGTGTTTTACGAGAGGTGTGTAATGCACAACAGCATGTAACACACTGTGGAGTTCAATTTCTAAGACAACCTTAGAAAACTGTAAATAAACTTACAATTCAAGCTCTGTAGCTACAATACCTTTCTTCTCCTCAGACGTATGTGTGGGAGCTTTTTGTTTTGTTCTATGAACATACCTACTCCTGGAAACACAAAAAATGACTGAGTGTGCATGCCCTGCAGTGTTGGAAGGCTTTTGGTCTGCTACAGCCTAAATTCTTGAGTCCATACTGAGCTTTGGAATGTTAGTTGTAAGTAGTACTGAATGGCAAACACCCTCTTGAATAAGTCTTTGTTTGGTGTGCACAGGGGAATCAAGGCCTCAAAAAATCTGTGACTGAGAACTTTTCAGGAGGAGAGTCTGGAGTATTTAAATTAAAAAAAAAAAAAAAAAGAAGAAAAAGGAAATATTACTGAAAACAACAGTATTATACATAGAACTTGATTTGTGATGAACTCCTGATATTGTAATATGTAATATGACAATTACTGATAATGAAAACAAAAACACTATAGAAATTTTAAGCTAAAATATGCTAAAACAATGAGACTTCCTTTGAACCAACTTTCATGTTGTTTTCTGGAATTGGCATGAAGTTTCTAAGTTTACATGTCATGAATTATAGAAAGAAATTTTGAAGATATTTTTGCTCATGTTTATCCTCTTATACTTTGGCACATGGTCTGAAATTTATCTTTAAAACAAAACTTAATTGTTTTAACATCCTAAGGTCAGAATGAAGCAATGACATCCTTTGATTTTGGACATGCTAGTCAAGAGAATCTGAGTGATGAATAATCTTTAAGCTTTACTTTTAACCATATAAAACTTAGTGAAGTCATGTGAGGTGTGAATGACAGTAGATAAAGCAAACTGGTTTTTATTGAGTCGCGATGCTTTGGTCATAAAAAGCATTAATCTGGTCTATTACCTCATAGCAAATGGACTTCGTTGCTTCTTGTTCAGTGTCTTCCAAGTTATTTTAATGCTGCACACTTCAAAGCCCAAAATCTTGTTTCACAACTGGATTACACAGACATCCCAGACAGCAGACATGGGGAATGGGAGGTGCTGAGAGAATGTGGAGTTAAATCTTCACACATTTTTGCATTAACTTTGCACTGTCCAGCCTAGGTGAAAAGGATCTGTCTCTTAATACATTGGCACCATTTCTTATTAAAAACCTTGAAAATTAAAAAATAGAAGTCTCTTTCAAAGATTAGCATTTTCAGAGGGATTAAAAAAACCAAACAAAACAATATTTACTGAAAATTCAATTGAAAACAGTGGATAATGTGGTTTGGTTTATAAACTCTTCACGCAAACTCTCCTAAAAGCCATCTTGTGTAAGTACAAATAGTAGAAATCCACAGGGGAAGCTTCTGTAGTGTCTCTGAGCACTACCCATTTCACTATGCCTACGAATAAGAAAGTTTATATTTACCTACATTATTTTTCTGCAAGTCTGAACAGATTTATGGTAGCAAAGTGGTGTAGATTTGAACACTTGAAGCCAGAGTCAATGTTTGAAGAAGACTTAACATTCAGAGAGCTCAAGTAATCCTTGCATCTGTACAATCAAAGGTTTGCAGTGTCAAAGATGCTGGATTCAGATAAATTTGCTGACAACAAAGTGTGCTTCAGGCAGCAGCTAGAGTTTTGAAAATTTAAAGCTGTTCATTTCCAGAGTGCTTTCTCCATGATCATGTGTGGGTTTACAGTGTGCGATGTATGTATTATGGAAATTTATTTAGTACTTCAACATAGGTACATGAACTTAGAAAAATGTGTATAAAGCACAATTTTGAATGTGGACTGTGAACCTGGTCCACAGCCTCCTTGTTATATCTCTTATCATAGATCAACCCTGGGATGTTCAAGACTCTCATGTTGGGTAAGTAGTGGCAGCAGCCCCTTCTCTAGCTGAAAACATGTCTAGCCTTTACCTTCCTTGTTGCATACCTGTATTTTCTTGGAAAAAATGCCAGAAGAACTGTCTTGTGCACTTCTTTCACAGCCTTAGTGGGAAAAGGTGGAAATAAGAAGAGTTGCAACTAGATGATCTTTAAGGCCCCTTCTAACCCTAACCATTCTATGAGTTCCTTTCAAAAATTAGATTAATAGAGGGTTTAAAAGAACAAAAAAATATTTAATGCAATCTCAATAGAAAATAATAATTTGTAGACCTCAACTTTATAGCAGAAAAGATGTGTTACTTTGTTTAAACCAGGGAGCACAATAATTTTGATGATTTTACTAGTTGTAAAATAAAATTATTTTTAGTAAGTCTGTTAAGTTGCTGGGGATTAATCCTGGTAGACAGCTAAGTACCACATATCTGCTTTCTTCCTCCTCCTCCTGCCCAGTGAGATGGGGGCAGTGGAAAGGAAGACTAAAAGCAAGAAAACTTGTGGGTCAATGTAAAATGGCTTAATAAGTGAAGGAAAAATAGAAGAGAGAACAAAAATTAAAGTGGTGCAAATATAATTACCACCACCTCCCATGAGTAGACCTACGTCCAGCCAGTTTCTGAGCAAAAGATGGCTAACCTGCCTAAATTTCTTTATTTTCCCCTCCTATTGCTGATCATGACATTTTATGTCTTCAGTTAATTCAAGTCATCTTCCTGGTTGCATCCACTCCCAGCCTCTTGTGCATCCCCCATGTATTCACTGCAAGCGTGGACTGAGAAACAGGAAGGGACTTGGTGCTGTGCAAGCACATTTCAGCTACAACATTAGTGTGTTATCAGCATTGTTTGACCACAAATCCAAAACACAGAATAACACCACCTGCTCTGAAGAAAATTAACTCTATCTCAGCCAGACACAGTGCAACTGCGATTCACAGTAAATAGTGGCTGTAATCTGCATATTGTAGTGTCGTGGCAAGAATTATTTCAGACTGACCTTTTCCCAGATGTTTCACTGAGTCTTGAAAGCAGATATAGTACAGAAAAGTAACTCTGTTGTGAATCATATATATATGTTTATATATAGACACATATATGCTACATAGAGCTTTTCATATGAATGGCAGTGGAAGAATACTTTATACTCTCCCTTTTTTTTTTTTTTTTTGCCTCGGTTAATATTTTCGGGTTTTGTACCTAAGGACAAGTTCTGTTCAAATCCCAACTATTGCAAAATACTTTTACCTAAGACAGGAATAGGCTAATCTTTCACTTTGAAAAGTAATTTCAGCTGATCTTTGCCAAAAGTCTTTAGGCAAAACACCAAGAAAAAGCTTTCACCAGCAAAGAAGATGGAGTGATATCATAGAGACTTTACTAAAAAGCCAAGGATAACTTTATTAAACTCAGTGATATGCAAATAAACAAAAATTCACAGACTCACAGAAAGGAATCACAGAATAGTTAGGTTTGGAAGGAACCTCTGGAAATCATCTGCTCCAATGCCCCTGCCAAGGCAGGGTTCACCTTGAGCAGGTGACACAGGAATGTGTCCAGGCGGGTTTGGAATGTCTCCAGAGAGGGAGACTTTGCGACCTTCTTGGACAGCCTGTTCCAGTGCTCTGTCACCCTCAAAGTAAAGAAGTTCTTCCTCATGCTGAGGTGAAACTTCTTGTGTTTTAGTTTATGGCAACTGCTCCTTGCTCTGTTACTGGGCACCACTGAAGGGTTTGGCACCATCCTCTTGGCACCTGCCTTTGAGATATTTATATGCATTAATGAGATCCCCTCTCAGTCTTCTCCAGACTAAACAGGCCCAGCTCCTGCAGTTTCTGCTTGTAAGAGATGTTCCAGACCCCTCATCATCACTGTGGCCTCTGTTGAGCCTTCTCCAGTAGCTCCATGTCTTTCTTGAACTGTGGAACCCAGAACTGGACACAGCACTCCAGATATGGCCTCAGTTGGGCAGATTAGAGGGGAAGGATCATCTCCCTTGACCTGCTGGCCACACTCTTCCTAATGGACCCCAGAATACCTTTGGCCCTCCTGGCCACAAGTGCACTGCTGGCTCATGGTCAACTTGTCACCCGCCAAGTCTCCCATGTCCTCTCAGCAGAGCTGCTCTCTAGCAGGTCAGCCCCAGCCTGTACTTGAGATTATTCCTCCCTGAGTGTAGGGCCCTACATGTGCCTTGTTGAACTTTGTTAGGTTTCTCTCTGCCCAAGTGAGTATTGTGTTCTAATCCTGAAGAACCCATGAGCAGCTGGATGCAGGCACTCCTGAGGCTGCTGGTAGAACTGTGTGCCACAGCTCTGTGAGGAGCATCACCAATCCTGGTCTGGACTCCCCCAGACTAGACTCTGACACAAGAGGCATCATTTAAGGGAAGTTGTCAGCTCTGTGGCTAGCAGCTTTGCCAAACTGGGTCTGAGTACCTCGCTGTTCCCAGAGTGTGCTCCCTTACCAAATGCTGTTAGGATTTTGTCCTTAGTGTGTGCCTTAGGGGGAGTGCAGCGTATGTTGTTGATGCTATCCCCATCAGATCATGACAGTTACTGTTGCCTGTTCTCTTGGCTTTGATTTCCAATTCCTTTGGTTCAGTGATTTCTGAATTAAATATGTCCAGATGCTGTGTTTCATTTATCGTGGTTGCATGTGTACGCAAATAAGTGTTTGTGTTACTGACCTTTATGCTTTGTAGGAGCAAGGGAAGCCTTTAAATGTAGCAAAACCAAGGTAAAAACCTCCAAATAGCTCAGTATGTTTCTAAAAGTGAACAGTGTCATAGCAAGTGCTGTTATTCTAGAATACATATTCATATTCTAAAATATGAAAATAAATTCATACTTGCGACAATGTATACAGCAGCTCTCTACATTCCCTGTCACTGCAAGTATTGCCATATATCTCTGTTCATTTTTTCTTTTTTTAATAGTCCATTTCTATTTTTCCTGCATCTTATGTAGCTTTCCTTAAAGCTAAATATGTGCTGAATCTATTTTTTACCTCACTACACCAGGAAAGAAAGAGGTAAAGGATATGTATTTGAATAGTTCAGCACTTTCTTTTTATTTTGAATGATGTTTCAGACCCTTAGACACTGCACTGCTATTAAATTTAGTCTCTTGGAAATGCTGTAGTCTGGTAAAATTCACACAAGTATGCTATTAACAAAGACTTTATTGATACACTTACCAAAATACACATTAATAAAAATAAGACCTCATTGCAGCTTGAGAAGTATTTTGTGAAAGAGGGGGCACATTGTTACAAGGACTTTGTAGCTAATTGGTATGATCACAATGATTTCAAAAGGCTGTTTCACAAAATCATTAAGGCTAGAAGTTAATCTTTGAGCTATATTAGCTCAGAGACTTGCACTTTCTTCACACTTTGCAAGCACAACCAAACTGCCATTAAGTTCAAGGTGCCCTCCATGATGCTTCATCAGAAAAGTGAATTCACTTAAGAGTTTTGTTTCAGCAGGCTGTAGCTATAGACAGAGTAGTTACCCTGCCACGACTGACAGAGTGGTTTCACAACGGATGTGCATCCACAGGAGTCAGAACATTTGCAAATCACAGTAGGGTTTAAGGTGACCCAGCTAACTTTATTGTTGTTGCAGTGCTTATCTCTGACTTAAAACAGTCCTTCTTAAGCATGACTAAAATGAATATACATGCCTTAATTACGGCTTTGGAGTTTTTGCTTTGTACCTAGGGCAAACATCAGTCCCTTGAATTCCTCTTCCATATTAGTTCTTTCTTATCTGCCTCCTCAGATACATTTTAAGAGCTCGTTCCAGGACCACTGATTTACCTCTCTCTAACCAATGCTGCTTTATGCCCTCTGTATACATTTCCTTAAAGATGCACAGGAGCTGATATAGCTCCTCTTTGCCTGGCAACTGCTAGAGAGATAGGCAGCTGTAGTGACTGATTCTGTAGATAGAGGCTTCATGCTATCTCCATTCTGGCAGCAAGTTATCTACTTTCCCTGTTTTTTTTTGCTGGTAGACCAGAAATGTCTTTGAAATAAGGATAAGTAAGTCTGTTAAATAAAATAAAGGCAGAACAAGAAGTGGAAGGAAAGAGGTGTAATACAGTCAGAATACTGGGATGAGGGGACCCTGAACAGGTGTAGAAGAGAGGGGCAGTTTAGTTGTTTGTGTAAATAGACACAATTGTAAAGATTGCCTATTTTAATTTTAATCAGATGTGTCAAAAAATCCTTTATTAGTCCTTAACCACTAGCTTTATTTTTTTTCCTATTGTTGGTGTAAGAATAAAATCCTATACTTACTTCCCATGTTGGAACTTTCTCCTACCTGAAAGGAGTCATCTGATGGTCTGGTGGAGGCTTAGGACTTAAGGGAGTTCTTTGAGTCACATCCCTTTGTGTCAATAGTTTACAACATTGATGCAAAAATGTATTTCTTTTCCCTGTGATTTCTGTCCTTTGTGTCAGTTGTATAATACTTGATCACAAGAACTTTCTAGGACTTTAGCAGAAGTCTGAATTTTGCCATATGGAACACTTCAGAGCTACTGTTGCCACCATTTTTGTGCTTCCATGCTGGTTTTGCTAACAAATGTTAACATTTTTTTAATGCTTTTTTTTCCCCCAAATTATTCACATCTAAAAATTCTTCTTGGATATCTGTCCAAAGTCCAACAGGTTTCATAATAAGACTTAACACCATGTGAGCGTCTAACAGGAAGTACTACATAGCAGTGAGGGTGACTTGGTATTTTATTATCAGATACAAGACCTGAAAACAAGACTGATCTAAGTTGCTCTGTTTGCCATTCCTTGGAAGACTTTTACAGAACTCTCTGTTCCAAAGGGTGTTCAATAAATGGGAAGAATCAAGCCCATATAGGCTGAATCAACCAAAACGTGCAACATAAATCTCCCACCCCACTAAATTTTGTCCCCAGTTTATCTTCATTAAAACAAAAACAAACATTCAGTGTGATTGACATGTCACCCTGGGTGCTTGCAATGAATTTATCGTGTGCACTGCACACCAAAGCACACAATTTTGTCTTCATATTTTTCTTCCAGTATCTCTTTCAAATAGTATTTGCACCATAAAATTGAATGATACTGACTGAATATAACCCAAAGTACAGATGTAATTTGGTGTAGTCACTGAATATGTTGATCCCCAGGGTAGCTCAGACGTACAGCAGTGTTGAACTAGCCATGTGGCAGATGGTGACGTCAAAAGCATGGACTGATGGACAAGTTTGGAATAACCTCCTCACCAAGGAACTTGCTTTGTTACACAGTCAGTTAGCAGAAGGTTTGCCCTTGAAGGTGAAAAAGAAA
Organism: Corvus moneduloides; assembly: GCF_009650955.1. NCBI lineage: Eukaryota > Metazoa > Chordata > Aves > Passeriformes > Corvidae > Corvus > Corvus moneduloides. Next base: position 13,692,782 of record NC_045477.1, on the reverse strand, counting down.
GCTTGTGCTTTACAGTCCAATTTAAAGCTTTTGTAGGTTTTGCTAGTCTGTCACAAGGTGGATCGACTCGTTTGTTGTTGGGATGTAGGTCACCCACTCTGCGGGGTTCTCTTTAAAGGCCTATCATGGAATTGGATTGCTGAGGGACGAGCCTTACTCTCAACTGTGAGGTTCAAAAGCAGCCTATTTGACCTCAATTTCTGTCAGTATGTTTGTGGGATCGGACACCCGAATTCAAATATATCCTTGCATAATACCTTTAGCCTGAGAATTATCTTGTTTTGTTCTTCCATTCTTTAAAATACAACAAAGGGGAAATCAGCAAGAACACTTTTTTTTTTTTAAACTGTTCACATATATCTCAACTCATTCTTGATCAATGTGCCTGCTGGCTATAAGTTTTTCATTAATATGGGTGGCAACATACATGTTTTCTATGGATACCAGTTTTTATAGCAGAAGATGATGCATTCAAACTCTTCAGATTAGATAAAACCAAAATGTAAGACTGGGATGATGATATATTTGTCAGTCATCAAAAATGTGTACTGGCAGAGAAACTACAACACTTACTAAAAACACTAACATTATATAAGCTAACTAAAAATCCACAAATTCTGCCTGTGGGCACTCTTAAGAAACTATTATGTTTTCTAAAATTTTTATGGTTAAAAAAATAATATAAAATTATAAATAGATTTTTTAAATTGTTTCTTGTAATGTTTATTTTATAGTTGCTATGTTTTTAATGTCTCTGTAGAAATCATCCTTTTTAGGGCAATGTCTGTTATATTTGAATGTCATTTGTGGTTCTGACATAAACCTTTTGACACAAACCCACTTTTTAATCCTGCTTCCTACTTTTCACTTACTGGAATTAGTGGCACTAAATGGAACTACTCTGCAATCACAGCTATTATTTATCTGGGTAGTATTTTTTTTTTTTTCCTTGTCAGTATTGAATGCTTACTAAAAACAGCAAAAAGCCCCCAAGTCTTAAGACTTAGGTCATCATTGTCTTTACTTTTCTTTGAGCTATGTTAAAGTCTCTCTTCTGAAAACTTATGTGATGCAAATACACTACCTGGATATCAATTTCATTGAATTCTAGATTTTGAAATTTTGTAGCTATGAATGAGACTTTCGAATTTTTTCTCTGTTTCCATGTACACCCAAGTTTCCTCTGGGGAAAAAAAAAATCTTTAATATGATCTATTTATGTCCTCAATCTGAAATTTGTATCATTCTGGGAGCAAATGCTATTCTTCTGTTCCTTTGTTTTAGGTGCCCTTTTTCTAGATACTGAATTTTGGTAAGCTTCTGTAAGCCTGTAGTCGTTCTACACAGTGTATAAATAGAAGCGCTGGCTGTGTGGATTTCAAAGACACTCATACTACTGAGATGAATGTTAAATTTTCTATCTTTTCATCTGATTCCATAGATCTTTATTTGGACTCCTACATGAGCAAGGACTGTTGGAGCAAAGCCAGTTTATAATATACAGAGAATTACAGTGTTCTATCAATCATAATTTTGTTTCTTGCTAGCACTAATTGCAGTCATTATATGGTAGTGGCATATTCACAATTCCATAACCCAAGAAGGTTAGTGAAAATCCTCAGAAATCTGAGGGGTGCCTGTGGTTGTGCATGACCATTTTGATTTACCATATGATTTGGCATTTAAAATGTACTTAACACCCTTCAACCTTAATTTTGCCATTTTGTACATAAGCATTAGAATGGAGACTTAAATTACACAGTTGCACGCTTTTTGTAATGGACCCTCTGCCTCATTCTTGCTGTGGTCCAGAAATCCCGGGAATCAGTGGGAGTCCCCCGCCTTAGTCAACTGGAGCAGCATGATTTTATGTGGTGTTTCCAGCATTTGCAAGTGTGCTTGGCAAACAGAAATGCTTTTGCCACATAGATTTTAACCTAAACATAAAGCCCTTTTCCACATGCTTTGATATTTTATGATTGGTGTAAAAATAACAGAGTAGATTATGGATTTTAACATCAATGTATGTTAGTTGCAAACACAAGTCTTGAGAAGTGAAGTTTGCTTACATGTTATATCATTAGTAAAGATTATTTAACGGCAATCTGCTTCTGAAAAAAATTTTAATTACATTTTCTTTTCTGTATTGCTCAAATCCATTCTCTCTTCAGATTTCCATGTGTTGCAGCATGCAATGCTGTCAATTAAAGGCAACTCCCTTAATTTGGGAGGGAAATCCAGTCATTTGTTTGAGTAAGGTTCATAATGTAGAATTTTCTATTTCAGACCATGAAGACTTGTGTTTAGTGGGGTTCAAGAGCTTTACAAATAGCTACTGTGCAGAATTCCCAAGGACAGGACAGATCTTTTGTTCTCCATGTCAATAAGGGGCTGCATCATGGCCCAAGCTCTAGCCAAACAGAGCAAGCTGGATGCGTATTTCCAGGAAAACATCCATTCTTGTCTGCCATTTCAGACAGTGCATGACATACTTCCCTGACAAAGATTGCTCAAACAGCAAAAATACCTCAATCTATGTGTCTGTAATATATAAGTAGGAGGGTGCCTGGAAATTAGGCTTCTGCTCACTAGTGCTGTGGTTTCAGTGGCTAATAATTTATTCTAAATTCTTACTTTTTGGAGTATATTCATGAACAGTAACTTCCTTGGAATAATTTGGATCACTTTACAACAGTGTTCTTGATATTAACAACCTTTCCTCTAATCGTTACTGAGTTCTAGTATTGAACAACAAATTAACAATAAAGTGCTTTCAGTCCTATTTTACAGAGAAGTGTTAATACCTATAAAATTGTTACTCTCTTTTTAAGTACCAGACTGTCTGGAGTGATGAAGAGAATTCCATGAGAACTTTGGATAACAACCTACACTTCATACCAGTATGACTTTAAATGTATGTGGTTTCTTTTTCTTTTTTGGTTTTTTTGGGGACAGGGTCCTGCAATCATATTCTCCTAGGTTATCACCACATAGCCACAGGCTTATGTGTAGACTTAGATTTCAGGAAATCTAACATTACTCTTGCTTTTTCTTCTGAGATTTGAAGTTTAGGTCAAAACTACTGACAAAATAAACTACTGACATTTCAATTTGAATTATCTTCAACAATGTATTTTTGTACAGAATAATTTGTCAGAGTATCATGATGGCATATAGATCTTATTGTATCAGAAAAAAAAAGAAAAAGAAGAGACATTCTGAGATCCCTAGCATTAAAATCTTTCCTAATGAAAACTGTGGTTTATACTAAAAACCCTTACACAACCTGAAACATTTTTAAGAGAAGTGATACAACATAAGGAGGAAAGTTGCATCACTAGTAACCAAGACAATAGCATGAGGTATGGAGTTGGGATTTTTTTTTTTTAATTGAAATTAGCTAGTGCTTTTAATTACTTCTGTCATTGGATGGACTTGGTATATTCAGGGTTTGCATTGTAAACATGTAGAAACCAGAATTAAGGCCATATGCATTCCTATCTGATCTTACAAAGTGATATTTTTCCAATTTGGTTATATGAACTCCTATTTTTTGACAATACAGACTAAAATTACTGGTAACTCTGACTTTAAATACTTCTGAAATAGTATGCTGTTCTGATTGATTAAAATATTTTGTCATCTTGCTTCACTTGGGGAAACTCCTACATCTGGACATTGTAGGGTTGTTCTTTGCTTTTTTTTCCCAACCCCTCAAAACCAGGGGAATGACACATGGAATTTTCTGAGCATTCAGAAACTTTTCAATTGTGTCGGAAACTTGAATAAATAGAATTGCTGTGACAGGAACAGATGCCCTTTGCTTTCCTGCCTTGAACGGTCTTCACCGCAGCAGCTAATTTGGTCTTGGTGTCCTCAGTTTTGTTTGAGGTTTACGTGGTATTTTTTTTCAGAACATTCAATACAGTATCTAAGCAGAGGTAACTCAGATTCACTGAGCTGCCAAACAGGGAAGAAATTTCAGTAGTTTTCTTTATGATGGAAAGAGAAAACTGTTTCTGAAGTCATGTGATTTAACTGTTGGGAACACTTTTATACCTTAACCAGTTCTGCTTGCAACATAACTACAGTTTTCTCTCTAAGATTACTTGACTATTTTAGAAATATCATTACATGGCCATGAGAAGGCAAAGTTGGGGGTTTTTTTGTTTGTTTGTTTTGGTTTTGGTTTTTTTTTTGGTGGCTATATTTTTATTAAAACTATGTGGGAGGTACAGATCATTTTAATGTATAGACTTGTTACATAATTACTGTGTGGTCAACAGTATGTGGGGAAGGTATTTTGTCTTATTTGCTTACTATCTGGATGAGCTGATGTCTTGTCAGAAGTAGTAATTTTTACAGAATTTTGAACAGCTTTAACAGATGTAATCACTAGTCCTTCAGGTTTTAACAAAATAGATTGAAACACAACTATTTAGGTTTTTATTTCTTCTTTTCAAAATGCTTTCCTGTATCCTACATAAACTTATTCTAATTTTGGGGATAATATAGGGCTTAGCAGCATTCTCTGGTAGGCTACTGAAGCCACTTTTAATAGGAAAATGAACTTTATAGGCTGTCTGTTGTAGATTGGAATAACTGACATGAATAAACATAAGCTTCTTAGTGTTTCTGACAAACAGTCATAGGTCAGAAACTACTAGACTATAAATAACTTCATTTATTCTGAAGAATAATTTTTTTTAAAAAAAGAGATGCCATGTCAACAGCTTCTTAAAATATGATCATATTTTGGCCTTCTTTTGCTTTATCCCATTAGTGTGAAACAAATTTAAATACAGTTAAAACATCTTATTGTGATGGTCAAAGGCTGCTTAAGACACCTATAATCCACTTCCAAACAGACAATTTCTAGTATGTCCTCCATGAGCAACTGAAAATCATTTTAGAAGTCCTTAGGGCAAAAAATATAGAGTTGTCTGATTCTACCTCCTGAAGCATCAGATGCATTTTATGAAAGAATCATGTGACAAATGAAAGAGGGGACATAGCAGGTAATCAATTTTATGTTGTAGATAACCATGGTAGAGTAGAATTGAGTTTTGGAGAATAGTTAGCTGGTTCTAATTACATTTCTTTTTCATTACAAGTGTACGTCAGAACTCTAACTTGTGTTGTACTTGTTTAGTTAAATACCTCAGCTTGGACGTGGACCTTGAACTCTGCTGTGGTTTCAAATGCTGTGTGCAGAAATACTCTTTATGATTTCTGTAATAAAATGTTTTAAAATTTAATAAACCCAGACATTTCCACTGCAGCTTTTGAATCCAAACACCATTGCAAATACCTAACTACGGGAAGCTTTTGTATTAATTTTTGAGGTTATCCAGGTAGGTGCTGAAAGCACCAGGGTAAGTTACTGAGCACAGGGATAAGTAACAAGCTGAAGACATGGATGTCATGCTTCTCACATACTACAGACAATGAATTCAGAGCTATGTGGAACTGTGTTTGATCTAAGCTATGGCCACTGGTAAATGGAAAATCTTCTGGTAGGCAAGGTAACACAAAGCACTTTGCTTGCTGAGCAGGCCAGCGGCTCACAAGCAAGTGCTCTATGGGGAAAATAATTCAATTTGTATAACCATCCCTGGCTCAGGAATGGAAATAAAAGAAGAAAACAAAGAGGTGACGAAAGTTAGAATTCAGAAGGATTGACAGGAGGTTGGGTGGCTTTTCTAACACCCACAAGCATTGATGGCACTTGTACATTAGTCTTTTGTTTTATTCATAGTGCTGTTAATTTTTAAACAACCATTAACGTATTTCATTTATAGCAATGAAACGTCCTGTCATTTTTACTCTGAATATGTTTCCGGTATCTTTTTTAGATTTAACCTTGATCTGCATGTTCCCCACATGGGGGTATAAATTTGAAACTTATGAAATCATTGTCTAAGGTAGCTGAAAATCTCCCAAGAGTTTTTGAATCACCTTTGCTCATAAGAAATGCTGTTTGTGTACACCAGCAGAAAAATTTCAGGGAAGGTGTAGAAAGAGAAGGATAAAGAAGGAAACTTGACATAAAAGAGCAAAACACTGCAAACAAAGGCTGTTGAAGAATCTGACAGGAGAATAAAACAGATGAAACCCTTGAGAGTTCCCCACACAATTTGGAATACTGGGGCACATAGAGACAATCTTTCATATTTTCTATGATTTTATTTTGCTACACAGAGTTTAGATGTTTCATGACTCTCTTAATGTTGCCTCCCTGACTCTGATTTTTTTCCTTTTTTGAATATCCTCATATAAACTAAATATGAGGCTGTATTTCTCAGAAAGAAAAATCTATAGTTCATTCAACTGGCCTTTCATTTGATCATTTACTTTAGACACGATTATTAATGTCTCTCTCCCATGGACATTTTCAATAGGGCAAACATCACCAGCTACCTCAAGAAAACCACAAGAATTGAATTTGAATGAATGTTGTCATCCTGCAGACAGAGATAGTTTAATTGAGTAGTTTATACTCTTCTTGAAACTATATTTCTTAGATATTGTTCCAAAATGGTATCAAAAGAGCCAGTAGTGTTATGATACTACAAATATCAACTTATGCTGCAAGGCTTGAGCCCATTCTGCCAGCAAATTTTGATCAGCTGTAAGTAGCTGTAGGGTAGAACTGAAATCTGAGAGCTAGAATGAGTTAAGAAAGCTAAGGTCAACAAAGAGTTCTGCTTCCTTGTGTGATGTGATGCTATTGGGAATTGGGAGCCATTATTCTGCGTTGAAGCAAGACAGACATCATTGCTTCATGCACAGCATCTTGCCTTGTGCTGTGTGGCAATGTCTTTGTGTTTAGTTTTCTTGATGTGGATAGCTTCTAGTCCAGGAAAGGATAAAGACATGTTAATCCTGAAAGGCTGATGTCACCTGAAATGAAATGTGGAGACTGCAGAATTTGTGGTCCGAGGACAGATCCAAGTTAACCTCTCGGAGGGGGTTCACATCAGGTAGTACTCACTAGGATAGTGAATAAATGTTTTAGTTGCTTACTAAATTTAACTTCACTCTGTTCAGTTGCGTACATGTTTTACTCTTCTGCTATTTTGTCCACTTTAAACTCTTACGATGTACTGGAAAATAGTTTCTTTAACTTCTTACGAATATCTATGCAACAAGTGAGAAAAAAGACTTTTATTTACTTTTACTTGAAGAGATAAACAGAGTGGGTGGTTGGCAGAATCAGCATCTAAAACCAAGAAGTTCAGACATTTAAGAATGGACTATCAAGGGAATTAATAGAAGAAAAGAATGGAGACATTTCTAGGAGATGTTACTCCCAGAAGGGCACCGAATGTTTAGCTCTTGTACTGAGGCCAAGGCGAGGCACTAGAGGAACAAAGATCTCAATCTGCTTCATTGCCAGTGCTGGAGATAGAGATGGGAGATGGCTGCAACTTGACCTTGGGAAAGAAGCTTAGGAAATGCATAAGGATCACAGAGCAGGCAATAGTGCTGTACTCAGAACTGTTGACCCATTATGCAATTTCAGTGTTTTCCTATATTTATATACTTCAGGATTTGATTCCCCCTGGAGAACTGGACATGAAATTAATTTTGTTTTCCCTGCTTGGCTAACTGTTTTTTAGGCATACTGGGATGGGGGAAAAAAAAATTTAAACATACATATGTGTGTGTGTGTATATATAAGACTCCAGGTACCTGCAGCTTTATTTTATAAAGCATCTATCTTGACCTTCTGTTTAATTAGGAATATTAGAGGTCAAAATTAAAAGCCACATAAGTACTTTCCCCTTCTTTAGTACTCTGCTGTGTTCCTCAAGAGTCCAATGTAAAGAAAACCTCAAACAAAACAAATTAAAAAAAAAATCAAAACAACTTCAAAACAAACATCATCCAAAAAATTTCACCAGAGAATTTATAGCACCTCTGTTATTCTGATTACAGCTGAGGATGGAGCTTTCTAGTAGGAAGAAAATTTTAGAGGAAAATAATAGAAGAAGCTATATATCTAGGAAGAAAATTCATAGAACTTTAATGAAATATCTCCTGGATAAATATTTTAATAACAATTTACAGTTGTTTTACTTACTGAAAAACTGAACACAGGAGTGGGGAACAAAATTAATTAGAATAAAGTACTGCTTACTTTTAAAATTTTGACAAAATTTATTCATAAAAAAAAAAAAAAAAGAACATCTATAAGGAAAATTTTTTCCTTGAAAGAAAAGAAAAAGAAAGAACTGCCTTTGGTAAAAAACACTGCATCTTCACCTTCACTATTTTGGCATAAGAGTGACCATCCAGAGTGGGAGAACTCTACATCTGACTTCTTCCTAAGGGTATTTCAATACCCAACTCATAATCTTCAGTTTCATTTTATGCTCTGAAATTATTTTTTGCTTAGCTTGAAACTTTTCCATTTTGTATACATAAACCTGCTTTAATTAGCTTCCTTTCTGAGTCAATATAATCACTACATTTTATATATAATTATGACCTCTAAGCTCTGCCTCAAACCTCTTCAAAAACCAGTCATACTCCAGAGGAGCTGGGTGAAACCACCCACTTGCTGGGTGGCTGCACAGCAGTGCTGACTTGTTATTTGCATTTGGCTGTCATTCAGGAAGTTATGTTTTGAGGAACCTGAACTCTTGCAACCTCATGAATCAGATAGATAAGTGATTGAGGTGGATACACTCATTCACATGAGCTTCTTCTGCATTCAGCTCAGTAGGAACATCATGCCTCAGAGTTTGCTTTTTGGGATAAATAGATTAGCTGGTTTGCAGCCAAGAGCTGTGACCTTGTGTAGTACATACAACCAAGATTTTTTTCTGATGAAATCTAGGTATTAACCCTGAAATGCTGTATTTGGTATTTGAATTTTTTCTCATGTCTTAGATACAAGATGCCACGGTTCAAGGGATTTATGTTCTATTTGGTAGTCTGCTCTTGCTGTTACATTGAATAGCTAAATATAGGAATCTAATTCTTGCCTAAGCACTGAGAAGGTGGCCTATTTACAGGGCTGTAGAGTGCATACATCTTCTGCTAAAGTCAGTAGGGAACTGTTAGTGTTCAACACCTAAAGTTGTGTCCATCTGCTTGATCCTGGAAGACACCTTTAGACACGTACCATTGCACAAACATAGCTTGAGATAACTTGGTTGTTAGTGTTGCTGGGATTGTAAAATAAAACTGTAAAAATGAAATATCCCGGCTTAAGTTTCCTTTACTGGTATTGATTAAAGTTGTTTGTTTTTTTTTTTTTTCCCAGAGGCTCAGTGAATTCTAACAGTTCTATTATTGATTTCTCTGAAGGCAGGGATTTCCTTGCATTCAGCCATCTAGTTCGGACATCATATATGAGCATCTGCTTTTCAGAATAAACTGGATACTTGGGTTTATAGCTCCATGAGCATTCTTACACACTGTATAATATTTAGAAAGAATTTCTGATTTTTCTTTCTTCTCTTAGACCAATCTCTTACTTCACATGACAGCTGCCCATTCAGGTAGTCTTTAAAAGTAAATAAAAATATCCTTTTGACAAGTATTTATTTTTATGTTTCGTGTATAAAGAGGAGAGATATTTTAAAATATTGCTGTTCTGAAAGTTGTTTTGGTGTTGTCTCAAAACAATAAACCACAATAACCATTTGCTAGGAATAAGAGCTTGCTATGGACTGGCAATGCTGAGACCTTAAAGAAACAAGTCAGAAAACTGTTTCTAGTTTTCTCCTTCTTACCTTTTAGCAAAGTGGTGCTTAAGTGATGCAGTTTGTCACCCTTCTCCTTATTTCTGCTTGACCTTATTCTAACTGCTGAGTTGAGTATCAGTTACAGAAACATGTATTTGGGGTTATCTATGACAATAAATATGAAATTAGGAGCACAGAAATATCTCCACTGTTTGAGCTAAACTAAAAACTGTAGTAAAATTAAACTATTATATGATATGTGATGCATAATCAGAATGGCATAAATTTCATTTTTTGCATTTCAAGAGAGCTGTCTTAATAAATGTGAACAGTCAATCCAATATTTTACAGCCTGTTGTGCATAACTTGGAAAGGGTATTAGACAATTTTAAGAAATTCTAATTTCAAGTTATATTTAAAGAGAAAGAAGGGCAGTGGGCTGGAATCTAGGCACAGCAATCTGTGCAGGTTTCATTTGGCTTTTAGGGTTCCTGAGTGATTTCTGTGAATGTGTCTGCCAAAACCTAACCACTAGGGTGCAGGTATGCAGCACAAACTGTAGTGGGGAGTACGTGCAAACGTGTTTCACCACTTCAAAAGGTGCTCTTTTCACGAGATGCAACTAACACTTTGACAATATTTCACCCTCTACATGTATTTACTAGTTCTCAGAAACCAAAACCTTCAAGTTTTCTTTCTTTAAGTTAATATTTGGAAAGCTTTCTGTTGTATTCTGTACTTACTAACAAATTTCTAGAGTCCTCTTATTAATGCAATGATATAGAAAAGCTTTTAAAGCATCCCTGCTTAAAGCAAAGGTACGAAAAGCCAAGAGGATTGAATGTGACATTGTAGTTAAAATTGTTGTGTGACAATTCTGGTGTTAGCGAGCCATGCTTGAGGCAGGACTGTTGTATGTAACAGCATGAATTGACATGGGAGAATGGCTTCAAACTGAAACAAGGTAGGTTTAGATTATATATTAGGAAGAAATTCTTTACTGTGAGGGTGGTGAGACATTGGAACAGGTTTCCTAGAGAAGCTGTGGATGCCCCATCCCTGGAAGTGTTCAAGGCCAGGTTGGATGGGGCTCTGAGCAACCTGGGTGAGTGGAAGGTGTCCCTGCCCATGGCAGGGGAGTTGCGATGAGATGACCTTTAAGGTCCTTTCCAACCCAGGCCATTCCATGATTCTATAAGGAAGAGGATGATGTTTCAGCTTTACTATTAAAAGCTGGGCTGAGGATTTGTAAAATGGTCATTAGAAACAGGAGCTGATAACTTGCAAAACTCCCATCTACAGCCACAATTTTGCTCAGAATCACTGTTTCATACTTACAACTTCTACTTTTTTCTCATTAACACTGGTTTTAGTGTTAAAAGAACTTTCTTTACTGCAGTATTTTTAAGATGAGGGCATTTTTATTTCTTGATGAAGAACCATTATGGGTGCTACAGAACATTAAATTAGGTGGCCATTTTGTGCATTGACAAGCTCACAGATAGGAAACACAATGTTGCCATTTGTAATTTTATTCGAGCTAATAAACACTGTCACTTGATGTCCAGCACTACTTTCTTTCTTGCAGAAAGGAAGGCAACATTTCTAGTATAAATAGCGCAATTGGTCTGCACTGTGGATGTGAAATAAATGTCTGGCCTTGAGATAAGGATACATACTTTACTCAAATATTAATCCTTTCTATCAGATTAATATTCTCTTTTGCAGTAAATTTTACAAGCTGTTCCATCTTTTTCATCCTGAAACACATCTGTTTCTATTTTAATGCATTCTTATTCCTTCTTCCTAAAACAGTTTTTATTTTTACAGACCACATTTGCTGCAGTGCTCTTTTCAGCTCCAGCTCATGCACACTGAACCCAAAAAGAGCCTGCCTGCTGTTCCATAGACAGCCTGCCTTCATTGGACCTCTGGGTGCCATGCAATCCTGAGTTTTCTCCTCACATGCTTTCTGTGAGGCTTTCTGCCACCTTGTCTTCTTGTCTTTTTAATGACACACACTATTTGAAGCAGGAAAAATAAGAATTTTATAACTTTCCAAGGTCTGGTAACTCTGCACTTCTGCTGGCTAAAGAAATACCCTAAAAAGCCAAGACATCCCTTTACATCCATTTTACCTCTTTCAATCTTGCTGATTTGGACATGAAGCTTTTCTAAGTTTTCCTTCAGCATGTTTGCTATTTGCTGTTTGTTTGTTCCTTGAGTGGTCCACTTAGAAAGCATAGCTTTCAATTTCCTTTTGTGTGTCTAGGAAAGGATCAGTGATCTAAAGGTTTTCTTTTCAGTGGTAATATCTGGAGGTTTTTGTTTGTTCCTTTATTTTGGTGAGGATTTTCTTCTTTGGTTGGTTGGTTGGTTGGTTTTGTGGGGAATTTTTTCTCTTCTTCTTTTGGTCTTCTTCTAAGATCAGCAGGTTGAGGGAGGTGATACTCCCGCTCTGCTCTTGTGAGAACCCACATGGATAACTGCATCCAGCTCTGGGGTCCCAGAACATGGACCTCTTGGAGTGAGTCCAGAAGAGGCCATCAAGATGATCAGAGGGATGGAGCAGCTCTCCTATGAGGAAAGGCTGAGAGAATTGGGATTGCTTGGCCTGAAGAAGAGGAGGCTCTGGGGAGACCTTTAACCCCTACCAGTACCTAAAGGAGGATTTAAAATTAAGCTGGAGAGGGACTTTTGACAATGGAATATAGTGACAGGACAGGAGCGAATGGCTTTAAATTAAATGAGAGTAGATTTAGATTAGATATTAGGAAGAAACTCTTTACAGTGAGGGTGATGAGATATTGGAACCCAGAGAAGCTGTTGTTGCCCCATCCCTGGAAGTGTTCAAGGCCAGGGTGGATGGAGCTCTGAGCAGCCTGGTTTAGCAGGAAGTGTCCCTGACCACAACTGTGAGGTTGGAACTAAATGAACTTTAAGGTTTCTTCCAACCCAAACTCTTCTGTGATTCTGTACTCAGGGATTCTGTTCACTCCAAACCCTGCTGAAGGAACTGCTTTTCACATAGGTTTGATCTTGCTTACTATGTTTTGTTTTAAGGTGTTTGTATTTGAGTAATATCCACTAAGTAAAGTAGTACGGCCTTGGCAGTGTAATACTCTCCCTATTTTTGCTGAGATTACTGTTCTATCATATCCATATATTAGCAAATTACTTCATTTTGCATATTTGAACTATCAACACTTACCCAGCTGAAAATTTCTCCCAAAAAATTAGGCAAACAACATAAGCAATGTATCTGCTCTTGACGAGGGAAAGATGTTTTAGTATCAAAATGAGACAAAAACCAGTTTATGCCCATGTAATTGCTCAATAAGGAAAGTAATGCAGTGATTAAGGGTTTAGGATGGGGCGCTCCATTGTGCAATCTTCTAGTATTTGCTTTGATTGAATGTCTCTGTTCCCCTGTAGTTGGAAAGAAAATTGGAGTCTAAGATTTTCATCCCATTGGTTGCTCCCAGCTGAATCAGTGGCATCTCAGTGATGGTGCTATTAGTTAAGTATAAGGGTTTAGCCTAAAATCACTCAAAGCTACCCCCAAAAATAAGATATTGTATGTTTTCTGGAGCAGTGAAATAATCAAAATTATAATGTCAAACTATAACGGCAAAACCTAAAAATAGTAATGTAAAAGGTATATAAAAAATGTTGTGAAGTTTAAGCTTATCCTTAACTATTAGAATATCAAAAAAAATTTTATAGAGGAAGCCATAGTATTCTCTGCCTCCTGCAAGGTGTCTTTCAGTATAATAATCAGGTCCTATAACTGAAAGAAAAATCAGATTATGTCAGTACAATTATGTTCATGTTTCTAATATGCAAACACTTTTTCTCATCTCCTCTTTATCTCTGGTGAAAATTAGTGAGCTGTTGCTTTAAATGTCACAAATATATTTGGAATTAACATCAATTGAAAAAAATACTTTATTTTCATGATTATTCTTTGGATCTTCACAAATTAAGACAAAAACATTCTTCATTTGCATCTCTTGTTTTCACCTTTTTCTTTACACTTCTGCAAATTAAAATAATAAATAATTTGTGGCTATCCAAAAATATCAAGGATGTATCTGTACCAGGGAACAGCTAAAAAAACCCCCAAACAATTAAAAAAACCCAAATGAACCCAACAGAAAAACCAAGCAAAAAAAAAAAAAAAACCACCACCAACAAAAAAGTAATCAAACCAACAAAAAAAATTGGGTAAAGACATTAACAGAAAAATCTATTTCACTATGTCTTTCTAAATGCTTCTTCCCTGCTAAAAGTGTGTGTGTTGGTTTACTTTGGAAAAGTTTACATATAGATTACCCTGACAAATAAGCTTGCTTAGTGCAGAATGTTTCTAATGGAAACGTTTTTGTGGGAGACCTCAGGTGCTTGGCATTCAGCCCTTACAATCTCTGTTACACCCTTTTACGGTTAGAGACTTTATCCATACAAACCCTTGGAATGCCTGTATGAGAAGCCAGTCTAAGCAAGTGAATCCAGCCTCTCTTAGCCTCTCCAATCCAACCTCCAAGCCTTCACTGTCTTGAATGGATCTATATGGAAAATAGGGAAATAGTCAGCAACTGTATTGGAAAATGCGGAAATAATCTAAATGTAGAAATTTTTTGTCTTTCAAACTGTCTACATTTTAAAAAATTTTAAACTAAAAATGGCTAATTTTATAGTGATATTTTTATGTTCAACTTCCAACACATATATTGATTTTTCAAACACCTAAAGGAAAGAAGCCACCTCAGGCCCATAAATGAAACAAAACTAGTTAAAATTCAGTTTTGTGATAGAGGAATGCTTTAATTTTATTTATTTTCCCTCACTGCACTTCAGGTGGTTTTTTCTAGTTATAAATTGTGATAATCCCAGTAAATGATTTGGCACTATTCTTTGATGTGTGTTTGTTTGTTTGCTTTGTTATAGATTTCTTTTATTATCTGTCTCTCTGTATAAATATATCTCCCAATTTTTTTTTTTTAATAATATAAATTGTGTTGAATTTTGTTACGAAATGCCTCATGCAGTGGTATCTTAAGCAGGGTATATGATCTTCTGGTCTTTTCTTTGTTATTTAGATTTGCATATTGTTCTTTCTTGATCCTAAATTAATTTCAAATTGTTGCTGTCAGTTCATGTCAAATTTTCATGTTATTTCTTCTATGTATTTCCTTCTGATCATGTTGCAATTACATGTTATTTATTTATTTATTTATTTATTTCCTCAATTAGAATTTTTCACCTCTGTTAAGGATCTATCCCTACGCATCCATTTAAAAGCAGCCACAGCTTCCTGATAGGGAAAGGACAAATGTTTCTTTGAATTCTGAAAACAACAAAATCTATCACAGAATAACTTCCACTTGGATTTTAGCTGGGTGACTTTAGAGTGTAGAACTGTTACAGTTTAAAGTAATTGTTGGTGTGTCTACAATGTCAGGCCATGTTCATTGGGAAGACACTGTAAGGTTTTTCAGCTTTGCTTAAGCAAAACATGATTGAAATTTTGAGATTTCACCGGGATTGTTTCCGTGGTAGTTCACTGGTTTTGTTCATGCGTCAATACCATCAACAAAGAATTACACCTTTCTCTCTTTTATGCTACTTCTTTTGCTTGTCGATCTGCTAAGGGTTGGCAGAATTGATTTCAGTTGAATTTTACTTTTTAAAAATAACCAAATCTTCTTTAAATTCAACTTAAACTTATTTCTTCATCTAGTTTATCCTTACGTAGTTGTCTAATTAAAGTTTTTACTTGCACAAAGAAAATAACAATGTAACTGGCAGGGGGGGGTTGAAATTAGAGGATCTTTAAGGTCCCTTCCAGCACAAACCATTCTATGATTCCATGATAAGAGCCCGATAGTGAGGATAAAAAAAGTAGAGGGAGGGCAAGTGCCCTTTTAAACATGTCAAAACCTCTTTTAAAGCCTTTCTATATTATAGACATATTATCAGACAGATATTCCTGCTTCATGCTGCCCTTTCAGAGTTATTTTGATCCAGGCACTGTGATTTTAGTAGGTTGTCTTAATATTAGTGTGTAACATAAAACTTCACTGTTGTGATTCATATATTGAAAATTTGTTCCTGGTAGTCCTGGGCTGGAGAAGTTTTGTGTTGCTTTTTATGTTCTCCCAGACTGTAGGAAACTGCCAGTTGACATTTTCACCATTCAAGAAATAAAATAAATAATCCATTGCAAATGGATTCATAAATCGTGATTCAAGATACAGTCACCAAAACTGTTGGGGTTTAAATGCCTTTAAAGTCTGATGCAATCGGAAAGCTAAAAACTTCAGTAGAAAACTAAATACCTCACTGTGAATCTAAACTTTAGATTCTTAAGTGGCTAAAATGCTCACACTCATTTCTCTCAAAACTGATTTCTAACTATTGGAAAGTTTGCCTATTAATTCTCAGTACTAGTGAGTGTTACATGGCAATGAAACAAATACATAATGCTAGATTAGATTACCTGGAAGACCCTTAATCCTTTTCCTGTTTTAGCATCCATTCCAGGTTACTCAGGAATAATTCCTAAATTTCTTTCTTCCTGCTAATTTGACCATTATGACAATATTTTAATGTACAAACATGGAGGAAGGTTTTGGATTGCAAGCTAACAAGCAAAAAGGGAAATGTGTTATGAATGCACAAAGCACTCTGTAAGTGTTGTCTGAGTCAAGTGAAACTCAGTCTGTAGCTCCAATGACTGATGTATGACTGAGTTAATCATCAACAAGAATATTATAATTTTTACTAACATCACGCCATAGTCTTCATGAATCAGTTACTACTCAAGACAAAGAGGTTTAAAATCATATGCTATTAGCTGTATCTCTCAATAGATTATTTCTTACATATTTTGTCAGAAGCACTCAAGAACGACACACAAGCTTAGAAAGAGTCACATTTAAGTTTCCAAGGGACTATTTGAAGTTGAAATCTAATGAAATTTCAAGTGTTTATCTTTGGGTCACACTTAGGAAGAGTATTGTATGCCTTTTCATATGTTTAGAAATATATTAAATCCCCCCAGAAAGGGCAGCAGTTTTTAAATGGTTTACAGTTATTCAGGGCAGAACACAAATCCAGCAGTGAGGAGATGCAGCAGGACACTGAGTGGACGAGGCATAGGATGGAGATGAAATCTAGTGTCAGCAAACACAAATTAATGCTTGTGGACAGAACTGCCCTGTTTGCTTTGATAGGTTCCACATTAGCCACTACCAGTCAGGAAAATTATCTCAGTCAGAGGTGGTAAATATTATGAAAATATGAACTCAATATTCTGCTACCAGTAAGAAAAACAAAAATCAAATAAATACAGAAGGTAGGCAGGAAATAATGGAGCACCGAATAGAAAGAGCAAAATGCCTCTCTTGAAGTCTTTGCTGCACCTGGATCTTTGAGGCTGATGGCACTGCCATTCACCCTCCTGTCCTGATTTGGTGGGGCAGAGTTAATTTCCTTTCCAGTGGCTGGTGTGTTGCTGTGTTTTGGA
The DNA here is from genome assembly GCF_009650955.1 of Corvus moneduloides. Taxonomy (NCBI): domain Eukaryota; kingdom Metazoa; phylum Chordata; class Aves; order Passeriformes; family Corvidae; genus Corvus; species Corvus moneduloides. The sequence continues at coordinate 13,675,553 of NC_045477.1, read as the reverse complement.
CTTGTGCTGAACACAGGGTTGATAATACAGAGATGTTTTTGTTATTGCTGAGCAGGGATTGAACAGAGCCAAAGTCTTTTCTGCTTTTCATACTGCCACACTGGGGAGGGTGCATGGGAGTTTGGGAGGAGACACAGCCAGGACAAGTGACCCAAACTGACCAAAGGGATATTCCAGACCATATGGCATCATGTTCAGTCTAGAAAGCTGTGAGAAGGAGGAAAATGGTGAATGTTTGAAGTGATGACATTTGTCCTCCCAGGTAACCAATTACATGTGATAGGGCCTGGCTCTCCAGGGGATGCTGAACACCTGTGTGCCCATGGGAAGCAGTGAATTAATTCCTTGCTTTGCTTTGCTTGCATGGACAGCTTTTCATTTCCCTATTAATCTGTTTTTATCTCAACCCACGAGTTTTCCAGCTGCTACTCTTCCAGTTTTTACCCCGGTCCCTCTGGTGGGAGAGTGAGTGAGTGGCGATGTGGGGCTTGGCTGCTGGCTTGGGAAAAACAAAACCTCCTCATTGGGAAAAACAAAATGGGCAGGGAAAGTAAGAAAGGATGAAAATAAATATTTGGAATGACTTCACTACCAATGGGATTAAGTAGACCATCACATTAAATGGACAGTAATACAAATCAATGGGGACTGTTCTGCTAGCACAGAAGATAGAGCAGTGAGAATGCTGTTAGGCTGAGGACACAGTAGCAGTCCCTGGCCATGTGTATTGTGTGATTTTGCTTGTTTGACTTTGCTTTCCCCACAGTTTCTGTGTATCTTGGCTAGTATATTTTCCCCTTTCTCCCTTTTTGATGAAAGCAAAGTCTATTTGGAAAAGCCAAACGAGGGAAGATGTAGATGATGTGAGATGGGAAAAATGTTCACATGAACAGACAGGAGGCTCATTTCTCAGTGGGGAGGAAGGGGAGAGACTCCTCTGGCTGGTGCTGGTCTGCATAAGGTGATAAAATAAACATGTGCTATGTGTGCACAGGCTTAGAAAGATGTAAGCATGGCCCTATTATAAAACAGAAATTTTAAGCAGATGCAAATGGGGTACAGATGAGGAGGCAGCCAGTCTACAGTAGGTAGAGGTATAGATAGCAGGTAGAAAAGGTAGAAAAGACCTGGTAAATCCTGGGGGAAACAGAGGGACCAAGAAAGCAAAAAGGAAGAATTCTGGAATAAGACATAAAAAAGGGGAAAGTAGTTAATACACAAAGTTAAAATATCTGCCTGTTAAATAGTAGGAGAGGAAAGAATGCTGAGTCAGCTTGGTAAATCGAGGAGATGCGAGGATGAAGATTAGTGAGAGTGACAAGGATGCCAGAGTAATAAGGAAGCTATTGATTCTTCTTCTTCCTGCCTGTCCTCTTCCTTCTTCTTTTGCATATTAGATGATAGCAGTGTTCACACAAGCAGCTGAAGGCTCAGTGGTTTGCGTGGTATTGACAGCACAAACAAGGTTTTTCCAGGAGCCAAATTACACAGTCCTTCCTGGGCAGCAGGAAGTAATCTCACAAAGCACTTGGCCTTCTCTTCTCAGGAATCCAACAAGGTAGTTTTACTCCTTGCTGATCACTTTTGGTCAGGTAGATAGACCTTCTGTTTAACCTCATACAAGGCTTTTAAATTTGGTTAGCAAAGAGTTTGAAACACAACAGTGACTTCAGGACATTGAATAAGAACTAGTTTGATAAAATTAATCTGATACAAATAAAAGACAAATTCTTTTCTAGACTTGCCTTTGGCCTTTATGTTCATCATAGCTGGGGATCACCCTTAAAGTCAGCTAAAACTACGATTCATGTCAGTGGAAACTAAATAATGGCTGTAACCCAAAACTGGTTCCAAGTAATCCAATCAATGTTGCAACAAGTTTTTGAATCTGCACACATTATTCAGGGATGAGTATTTTCAAGTGACATGACAAGATGGGAAATTTTCCAAGTGTACTATCATGAATAATTTTGTTATAAAGAGAAAAAAGTATATTGGGAGTTGGTATTATTATTTCAGATCATAATTGTAGGCTGCGACTTTGGGTACACTTTATTTATTTTTTAAGGCATGGCCTTATAAAAAGTGCAATTCAGACTTGATAGCATAGAAGAATAGTGCAATCAGGTAACAGGATAGTTTTGTACAAAAGAAACTCTTCTCCTAAGCTTAACCCCTCCTCCCTCAAAAACTAGTATTGAACACTCACACCCCTCCTCAAGAAAAGCAGTCAGCATTTTTCTCCATATAATGCAAATTACTTTTAAAAATCTCTCCTTTCTTATTCCCTCTTTCTCAATACTGTCAATCAGAAAATGAAATATAACAGAATCACTTAAAAAAAAAAAAAAAAAAACAACTATGGATCTTAACCCTGATTTCCCTTAACTCTGATGCCAGTGTAAAACTAGTGTGATTTTGGTAGCAGGTTCTTGATACGCGTTCTCTGAAAAGTAGTACAAAACCTGCAAAGAAAGTAATTTCCAGCTTTTTAAAAGTAGCCTTGAACCATTCATAATGGCAGGAAAAGTTGAAGGTAGACTTTTAAAAATACTTTATGACAGAGCTTAGTGAAATCTGAATGATTCCTTAAAATCAGTATTTCTATTGAACTACTGTTCAAAAAATAGCATTTTGACAACTGATGATTGCTAGAATGGTCTTTTCACAGAATAACTATTACATACTAACAGCTGTGATGACTGAGAAACTTAAACATTAAAAGCAAAAAACCTTAAAAAAAGAGAATTTTTACTATTCGATTTCATTGAAATACATGACACTAATGATAATTTGAAAAAAATATTAATTTTCTCTTCTATTAGCAACTGTTCTATATGTCAAGAATAGTTCATATAGCCCTTAAACCTAACAATGAGCATGAATTTTTTGTACATTATGTGGTGTTGATGTTCGGAAAAGGTTGAAACTCCAAACTTCTATCAGAATGTTGTCAGAGAAGAAGGTCTTTGGAAACATGTTATTGTTATGATCCTATTTTATTAATTGTGTAAACACATTTCATAAATAATTCTCTTGAATATTATTTGCCATAGTTTTATGTCAGAATTTTACTTTATAAAATAGATTTTAATATGAAATTTTTATTTCAGAATAAAGGCAGTAATTAAATATAATTAGTTCATAATTCTGTGTGTTACATGAAATCTAGCTGACTAAAAAAGTAATGGATAATATTTTCTAAGTGTGGATATATTGCCAGCAAGTTAAGGGTGTGTAATATCTTCTTTAGACCTGGTTTTGTATGTGTTTTCACACTCAAGCTGGTTGCCTGCAGTGCACATGAAATGGCAGGTATTTACTCCAAGGCTGTGGAAAGGAGGCAGGTCCTCTGTGGTTTTGTGTATATATACCTGTAAAGTACAGAAATATGCATGTATGCACGTGTAGTTAATCTAGGGATATTAAGCAAGCCAAAAATACTATATTTTATATAGTATTTTATATTATTTATGAGCCACAATAAGCAGTAAGAATTTGTGCTGATTTGACTTGGCTCTGTTTTGTAGTTTAATCTAGGGCTGGCTTTCAGGTGTATTCTTCTCTCAGTCAATAATTTGAGGTAGTGTTTTAGTATTTCCAGCTGTAAGGCTGGGAATGGAGAATTGATAAAAAATTATTCTGGGTGAGAAGGGAGAAAATATTATACAAGACTTGAGTCTTGAATTGGACCTAGGGCAAGGGACTTAGAATTACAGGGGGCTGAACAAATTGTTTTCCTGTCAGTAAATATCAGTGAAACCTACTGGCAAAATACAGACTTCATTTCCCTCTAGTTGTGGTTCTCCTGGAAGTTACCTGTGCAACTGGTACCCCTGGAACCTGCTCCTGCAGGTTCCCAGGATTGTTCAAGGTGAAGTATGCCCAGGACTCCACTGATGATCCATCAGGAGATGCTGGAGTTTGTATGGTAGGTCCTGTGGGTTTGACTCAACCTTTTTGTCTCCAATTTTATTTTCTCTTAATCCCAGAAAATATAGCAAAAAAAAAAAAAAAAAGTATTTAAGGTTCTGGAATAGTATTTTTTTAAAAGGAAGAATAAATTAAGTTTGGAAAGGATTCATGATACTACTATTTTTAAATTTAATTTGTTATGTAATGCCTTTTTTTAAGACAGGGCTTTTTATATTGCTTAAAAAGGTATAATGAACTTTGCATTTCATTAGTCACCTGGATACATTAGTTTATATATAGGTTTTCAAAAGAGGCTAAACTGAAATATTAATATAAATGTTATAAAAAACCAAGATTTTCAGCAAACATTTTTCTGTAATTTTGATAAAATGAATGTTATAACTATGTGTTGCTCTAAAACAAGTAACTTTTCCCTCAATCTTTTAATAAGGATCTCACTTGATAGTCTAATCTGAAAGAAATTTCACCTGAATCATTACAAGAGAATTTTCTATCAACTAGAAGAGAGGGTGGTTGACTGGGCTGTTCTATCTAAACCTAGACACATCTCTATAAACAGCTCCAGTCTGAAGGCACAGTCCTTTTTTGTCTGCAGTGTTTGGCCCTCATTTAATAATGTACAAGTGTACCACATCCTGGTTTGGGGTGAAAACAGGTCAGATAATGTCCAATGAAATCAGGAATTTTAGTTTCTGCAATGGTCTGATTAGCATGCTCATAGAAAGGCCGAAAACAACTTTCAGCAACCCTATTTTTCCTTGCAATCACCATACTCTAATGTAAGTGATGAAAACACAACAATAAAATAATTAATGTCCACTTTCTCACCAGTAAACTGAACAAGCTTTCACATCTGGAGGAACTATAGATTTCTTTCCCAGAAATGAATATGACTGACCATGTCTAATTTGCAAGGTGTAAAAACAGTGCACCTTCAGGTATAAAAAATAATACCGCTTTTTCCCCCTAGTAGTCTCATATATTTCCTTTAAGGTTTTTCACATTTATGTATTTTTAATGTAGGGTCTCAAAAGACTAATCAGCTGAAACAGTCATAAAACCAAACAGATTTGCCTAATCTTTGATATTTTGACACTAGTTAGAGATCTAATGATGCTTTATTTGGTTTTATCATCTTAAAAATCAGACATGTTGATCATGACTATTTCACAACAGCTCAAAATACACCAGGACACCAAGGTATTAAATGAGCATAGTAGGGTGGAAAAGGGACCTTTAAGATCATCAAGTCCAACCATTAACTAAGCACTGTCATTTCCACCACTAAACCGTGTCCCCAGGTTCCACATCTAGACAATTTCTGAATTACTTCCAAGGACGGTGATTCCACCATTTCCCTTGGCACCTAATTCCAATGCTTAATCGCTGTTTTAGTGAAGAAATTTTCCCTAACACCCCATCGAAATCTCCCCTGGTGCAACTTCAGGCCATTTCCTCTTGTACAGTCTCTTGTTCCTTGGGAGCAGAGCCCAACCCTCACCCAACCACAACCTCCGTTCAGGAGTTGTAGAGAGTGATAAGGTCCCTCCTAAGCCTCATTTTCTCCAGGCTGAGCCCCCTGAGCTCCCTCAGCTGGTCCTCACCAGGCTTGTGCTCCAGACCCTTCCCCAGCTCCACTGCCTGCACTGGACATGCTCCAGCACCTCAATTTCCTTCCTATCTTGAGGGGCCCAGAGCTGGACACATGATTTGAGCTGTGGCTTCACCAGTGTCCACTACAGGGGGACAACCACTGCCCTGGTCCTTCTGCCACACTATTTCTGATACAGGCCAGGTGCCACTGGCCTCCTTGGCTACCTGAGCACACACTGGCTCATGTTCACCTGCTGTTGACCAAGGTCTCCAGGACTTTTTCTGCCTGGCAGCTTTCCAGCCACTCTGCCCACAGTGCAGGGGGAATCCAAATGCAGGACCCAGCACCTGGCCTTGTTGAACCTCAGAGAAGTGACCTCAGCCCATTGATCCAGCCTTTCCAGATTCCTCTTCAGAGCCTTCCTACCCTTCAGCAGATCAACACTTGTACCCAGCTTGGTGTCATCTGAAATTGACTGAGGGTGCCCTTGATCCCCTCATTCAGGTTGTCAATAAAAATATTAAACAGGTTTTTCCCCAATACTGAGCTCTGAGGAACCTCACTTGTGACCAGCAGCCAACTGGATTTTGCTCCATTCACCACTTCTCTCTGGGCCTGGCCATGCAGCCAGATGTTTTATCCAGAGAAGAGTACAACTGTCCAAGCCATAAGCACCCAGTTTCTCCAGGAGAATGCTGTGGGAAATGGCGTCAAGGGCTTTACTACAGCCCGGGCAGACATCCACAGCCTTTCCCTCATCCACTTGGTTGGTCACCTCACCAAAGAAAATCAGGCTAGTCAAGCAGAATCTTCCTTGTTTTGTTCTGTCTGCTCAGAATGGTTTTAAATTGTAACAGAAGATGTGGCAGAATAATTGTAAAATACCAGTTTGCTGAATATTTAGGTCCAGTAGGCTAGAAGTCTGTCCATTTCTTACATTTAAGTGTGTGTGCAAATTAAGATGCATTTAAAATCTGCGGCTCAGCTATCTAGCTGTAGTTCATGGTGGCTTTTCTCTGCAAGCCCCAAAGACCAAAAAATTTTTGAAGTATTAGCATAACATACTCAGTGTATGTTACTTCATCTATATCAATTACTATTGCATGTATAGTGATTAGTAAATATTAATTATGCCATGTATAGCATGCGAATGGTGAGTAGAAACATGATAATAAGGAAGTCCTGTTCTATATTTCTTATTTAGAAAAATGGGAATCTCTGAGGTAAATCTTGGATACACTGTTGATACATTGTCCTTTTTACTTATTAATGGTACTAATATTATTCATAACACAGACCTTTTCATGTGAGAGAGATCAGATTATACCCTGTATTCCTCATTTTTGAGACAAAACCTGCTTAAATTTTAATTGTGAGTCGATACATAATTCTACAATTTTTTAAGAAAAAGATACATCTTGGACAGTTGCAGAAACTCAGAGAGATCCAAAACCAGCTGCCTTGCACAAATCTGCTGCTCCCTGTGAGGCAGTAACTCCTGATCCCGTTGACTTCAGGCTGTCTTGTACTGCAGTGAGTAACTTCATCTTGTTTGAAACAGTGACTCCCAGGTCAACAACACTGCTTGAAGTAGCTCCATCAGAGCTGAGAGCAGCAGCAAGGCCAGGAGCAGCTGTCTGACCAGGGCTTTCCTCTCTTGCAGACAGCCTCTCTTGGCCCCCCTAGGTTCAAAACTCTGCAGGAACTCTTGCCTTACCAGATGCATTAGTCTAACATGTTCTTTTCTCGCAAATCAAAATCTCCCATTATATAGCCACAAAACCCTTACAAAAAATATCTTACTTCCGTGGTGCTGGTAGTGTTGGCTTTTGCACTCCTTTTGCACTCGTGGACTTAGTGGGAGTTCGGGGAATCATGGCTTACACAGGAGCAAGGCCACAAGCTGCCATTGCAGAGGATGGCTGTTCAGGAATAAATTTTTCCCATGGGTGAAACACCAGATTACAGCTCTGTAGTTGATGACTAATGAATTTCCTTTATGCTGAGTACAAATTTCCACAGGGGTTTGATGCTATATCATTTTAGTTTTCTTTTGTCTCAAGCACAAAGCAATGTGTTTGAATTTTCAGCTGTTATGTCTATAGGCATGTCATTAATAAACCTATGAAAACTGGAGAGGTTCCAGGAAACTTTCAACAGCAAGGAATATCAAAAAAGGGGTAAAGTCACAAGTCTTACCAGAATAAAATTACCATTGACAAAAAAAAGAAAGAAATTGTATCAGAGGTAGTGTTGTCCAAGTCTTCAAAAATCTCCTTACTGGAATATAGCATGTCCTCATATGGAAGAAAGACTGTGACATTCCTGAGAGAATCCAGTTGACAGGCTAACTCTGGCAGAAAATTTTCCACAAGTTCATTCTTATGATACGAAAGTGAGCTATGGGAAACAACTTCGCCACTTCAAGTATTTTTATCTGTTTGCTGTGCTGTGTGTTCCTCCTGCCCATGACAAAACTATCTCTGATGGCCATAAGCAAATAACTCTCTTAGCAAAGCTCAAATCCCTGGGTATCTTGCCTTGGTAGGGAGCAATTCCCAGAAGCAACATAGTGCCCTGTTGTGCTTTGCAAGCATTTTTGACATCTAACCAACAGCTGTGTGTTACTGTTCTGTGTTACAGAAAACGAATGCTCCCTTTTCATACAACTTTTATAGTGAGCAGTGATACTGTCATTTAAGGCTCATTGGGAAGTTTTATGAAGTTCTTTATATATTTATAAACAACTGGTCAGGCAGGAATTGTATCCAGTGTCATTATATATGTAAGATCATACATGTTATATATGTAAGAACAGTTTCTGACTAGAAAACAAAACCAAAACCAAAGCAAGCAAATATAAACCCCCCAAAACTCCAACCAACCAACAACAACAAAAAGCCCCAAACCAAATCTGTTACCAGTCAAAACAAAATGTTACTTGAACTTTCTTATTTGCTATGTGCACACAATTAGCATAAATTTCTCAATTGTATCCTAGAGATGTAGACCCAGGAGGAAAATAAAGCCTGAGCAAACAGGATTGGGATTAGGAAAGCCGAAAACCATCTAGTGTTGAATGTGAAAGGAAGAAGAAGAGCTCCCACAGGTACATCAGACATGATTTTGTGTTCTGTGATTCTGCGACTCTTTGTAGTGCAATGTTCTCATACCAAGACAAACACTGTTCAGCCATAAAATATGCTTGAAATAGCAGCATACAGGGTAGTAAACACAATTTCATTCATCTGTGGCTTGATTTGTGAAAGTGAAGTATCTCAGAAAATCTGGGAGATTAACAGATTTGCAGAATAAATATTAACCGTCCCAGTATTTCTGTCATTGTTACAAAATTTTCAGTTATATAGACAATGGGGTTTACCCCTTCCAAGTCCAATTATATTGTAGCTTTCTGGTTTTAATTGTAATATTTCACAAATTAGGAAGTTACATTTTTTTCAGACTCTAGAGGAAATTATGGCTACAAAATCCTTATTAGTGAGATTGTAGAACGGATGGAGATAATGGAGGATTTTTCCTACTCAAAGCAATGCCTTGGTTTTTATTCCTTGACTCCTTGCAATGGCAATCCTAGTGTAAGGAGGGATGGTATTCTGGGAACAGTGGAGTAACAGAGCAGTGAAATTGAACAAATCATATTTTCCATTAACAAAATGAGATTTAACATGTTATTAGGAACATAACCAGTTTCAATCATCCCTCTCATGTTCAGTTTGTATATGGTGATTTTCAGTAGTTTGAATTATTCTGACACCTTGTTTGGAGCTTTTAGAGTTTATCAAGACAGATCCTTATAAGATTTCACTAAAGAATTTGTTTTCTCCTATAAACTTCTTAAAAGGAAATTCCATCTAGAAAAACACTCAACAATAACCTTTTCAGGCTAAATTAAGATAAGTTCATTTTTGTAATTTTTTATTTCACTGCCAATGTGCTGTTTAGTCACCAGATAATGGGACTTTTCGTAGATGATGAGAACTCATTATCCCAATCTTCTAATAGAAATGCATCTTATCACAGGTGCATGACTGCTATTCTTGATTTGATTTGAAATCATGTCTGAAAAAAGACATAAAATATGGTATCTTCATCGTCCATGGGGCTGCTTATTAATAGACAATGTCCAGATCATTCACTGTGAACTCCAGGTATGTTGTGTTTGTCCTCTATTGAGAACATAACTTTTAATTGTCTGAAACACAAGTTTAAATATCTAATAATACTGATGAAGAAGCCAAATCTTATCCCTTACTCATCTCTATACTATTGTGAGATCAGAAGAAGACATTTTGTAGGAGGTTTACCTAAATGAGGGTATTCTTAATTACCCATGGCTTTTAAGCTTTTTGGTTCTAACTCCAGAAACACAAGACAGAAAGATGTATTATAAACTTTAATTTGTTGATGAAAGAACTCAAAGGCATGTTAATTTCTGAAGAGGCTTTGTAGTAAGTGAATAGAGGAAAAAAAAAAGAAATCTGTCCTCATAAGGCATACACAAGATAGATCTGCTCTTCCTGAAAAAAACGCAGTTATTTTGGCAAAGAAAACAGAATAAAGGTCAAACTGAAATTACATATTTTTCAGGATGGTTGTAGATACAAGTGACTTTATTTGGTACTGCCCTCCTAGTAATGCTCAATTCTTGACATTCTGGACTGTAAAGAGTTCCTTGAGAACTTTTTATATTTGCTGAGTTTATGATGCTGTGGGCAGTAACAGCTGAGATCAGGAAAAAGTGAGGAATATTGTAAGTATATTTATTCCAGTGAGTGCACACTGTGGTTTCTAAAATCTTATTCCCTTTTATGATATTTTCAAAAACCTCAGGAAGATATGTTTTAGAGGCAGCCTTCATTGCTTATAGTTTCCTTAGAGTTTCACCAACCTGAATTTAAATCAAAACCTCTTCCTTTACAAAGAACGACAAGAATATTGTTGTTGCATATGTTGACTATTTCCACTGCCTTTAACTTTCACTTGCTTCAGCTCTCTTGAGTATTGAATTGGAAAATATTTCTGGGGCTCCAAGCTTAAAATCAAGCTCTTCATTTCTAATACATTTGATAAATAACAGCTACCAGACATCTATGAAGAACAAACAAAACTTTTAAGGGATTTGTGATATTTTAGTTATATCAACTGAGTATACATACATTTAAGAAGCTTATTAAGATTTTTAACCCAGAAAAATCCTTAGTCTAGAGAATCTTTCTGTATTTTTTAAGTGATGGCTTTTTAGTTTTTCTTTGCCACTATTTCTCAGTAGTCTTGATGTTCTTTTTTAACTTTTCCAAGAGGAAAGAGTCATCTCCTACATTATCTTTAGTAGATCTAAGTAATTTATATAGATGTTCACTGTTTTCTAAGCACTCTGTGACAGCAATTATGTAAGAGATGGACTATTAGTAATATTTTTCAGATATTTGTCTTTATTTAAAGATTCTTACCCTATCCTTTTAGTCTTACACAAAGTGATAAATGTTATTACAGAAGGAATAAGAGAACTGTATTATAAGACAAATCAAAAAGGAGCATGTATTGCTGCACAATGGCAATATGTCGTTCATTTGCTGATCATCAAGGTGTCCCTGTTCTAAGTTGCTCTTGTTCTGAGCAAGTTTTTGGACCAGGTAAGTCTAGAGGCCCCTTAAAGCCAGAATTACTGTATTTACTGTGCGGGTTGTACAATACTGGAACAGGTAGCCCAGAGAAGCTGTGGATGCCCCATCTCTGATGCGTTCACGAAACCTGGTCTCATGGAAAGTATCCCGGCCTGCTACAGCGCCGTTCGGGCTGGCTCTCCGTCCTGCACTGAGCAAACTTCTGCCTGCCCCGGGCAGGGGCTGTGGATGGAGACCAGCCGCGGCGCGCTGGAGAACGGGCGAATGCCCAGCTAGGGTTCGCCTCGAACCCATGGCTAGTGCGCACAAAGGAGGTAGGATAAAGGGGAGAGACTCCTTCGTGGGGAACGGGTTTATAGCAGGGCAAAAACCCACGGAGAGCGACACGTGCCTGGCGGGATGGTGTTGTACCCCGGCAAGAAGGCGTGGAAAACACACAGTAACCAATGGTACATCAGCCAGGGAGTGTTACAGAGGCGGGGAGAGGCGATTACAGCAAATGGGGAAGGGGTAGGCGGGGAGGAATAACAGAGATCAAGTAGCCGCCGAATAGCCTGGATCTCTCTGGAAAAGCGGCCAGGTATGAGAAATATGGGGAAGGGAGAGCTGCTGCCAGTGGTAAGGCACAGATTTATGTATTTTTCACAGCTTTTTGGGTGTTCTCTTAAGGCTTTGAGCTGTAGAACCATCAAACCACTGGACCTTTCGGTCCCCTGGTCCAGCTGAACTTGGCTTTGGCCATGGTCCACCACAACACCTGCCCATGGAGACGGGTGTCAAAACTAGATGATCTTTAAGATCCCTTTCAATCTAAACCATTGTACAGTTCCAAGATCAGACTTATATATTACAGGGTACCAGGAAATAATCAGATGCAAGACCCTGAATATGTTCTTAAAACAGTTCCTCATTTGCTCTATGTCTGTCTCCAACAGCCCAGCCAAATCCGAATTTGTATCTCTTATTTTCCTGTTCTTACCTTGAACTCCCTCTATAGACCAGGTCCCCACCTCACACTCACTTGCAGCACGTACCCCTCATACTGATCTTTCCTTGCCTTTTGGAGCAATCAGCAGCCTTCTCCAGTCTGGGCCTGTAGCTGTTTTGTTGGAACTTTGCCCTCTGCAGCATGAGTTTGTCTGAGAGGGACAAACTCCTCCCTCACACTTCGGTGGTGACAGTGTGGTGGTGCATGCTTTCTCCACCACCTCCTTGGGCTGCACTGTGATCTCAGGAAAGATCATTACTATGATTAAAGCCAACACTCTTGTGATCCTATAAGCAGCAGCCTAAAGTGAGACCCTTTGAGTTCTCCTGGACTGCAGAGGGCTCTGATCAGCATCTCTGGTGAATCCTCAAGTTTGTTATCCTTGGAAAACCACTGCCAAAGGATGACGATGAGACTCAGCCCCCCAGTCTGAGTCTCAGCCCTTTGCCTGTTGAGAAGATGCAAAGGCATCTGACACGAGTACTTCACTGAGCCAGAGGGGAATTTTCCTCGATATGTAACTTGTAAATACTCCTTGAGTCTGTGTGCATGCAAATGGGAGAGTGCTATAACATGTATGCTGTGAATGTTGCTCTCTTAGGTTCTTAAGTATTCATGATATTCATATCATTTGAGTTACTGTTGTGCTTATAGTAACTTAGATAGAAATGTTTGTTAAATTGCCTAAATTAAGGCAGCAATAAACTGCTGTTTAGTTTAAGTGCTGTTTAAACCTTTAGGCCTAAGCTGTTGGTCAAGTCCGGGGGGAAGTTTGGCAAGGGTATCCATCCTGAACCTTGGGACTCAATATGAGGGCCCCCTTAACCTTTTTTATACTTGCCCTTTCCCATCCTTACCTTTTTTCCAACTCCAGGCTCTTTGTTGATCTTTTAATGCTGATTTTAGTTTTAGAATGACTGATTTTAGATTTTAGTCTGATTTTTCTGTGTGCTTTAACTATCTGGTAAGTAGTAGAGTGAATCTTGCCAATTAACTTTCATTTTTCTATTAAACCTTCTTTTGCTGATACCTTTCCCAGTGATCCTTTAAGTAACACAAAATACTCATTTGTGACAAACAGAACTTGGAAGGCTTGGTAGGAAGGGAAGCAGGAGGCACCAAGTCTGTGATGTGCCCTGCCATGGTGAATCTCTCTGCAAGCTCATGGCACTGATGGTCTCACTTTGCAAGCAGGAGCACCAGTGTAACAGTGGAGAGGTACCTCTCATTTTGCAGTTGCAAGTTGCTGGGACACTGTAGGAGATTCTCTTTAAATCATACCAGGGCCCACAAGACTCAGCTTCTGGCTGGAGGGTATCCTATTGTTACAATCTGGTTTAAACCCAGAAAAGCAAAGCAAGCTAAGTCTCTGTGCATAAACCAGAAAGAACTTAGAAGGTCCAAAATATTCCCAGAAAGGAGATTAAAACCAAACAAGATTAAATGTTGATGCCAAAAAAAATGATGTATTTTATTTAATAGTAGAGAGGCAAAGAGAAGGGAAGAGAAAAGTATAGGAAAGTTACAAAAAGCCAAGGTTACTTAAAAAGAAAAGCATAGGATAGGTCACCACCACACTGTGCTACCTTTAGTGCTGCCGAGATGGGGTGGGGGGAGCGAAGCAGTTTTTGCCCTTTTTTCTTCTGTAGTTTGAAGCGTCTTATCTGCCGTCTCCGATCTCGGGAGCAGTTTGGCTGGAATGTGGCCGCCCGTCCTCCGAGCTGCAGGCGCGGTGCTCGGTCGCTGCAGCCGAACCGCGCTCCACTCGCGGTGCTCTCAGCACGGGACGCAGGAGCAGGGCAGGGGTTCCACAGCTCACTCGTGGTTCCGCTCCAGGGGTGCAGGTTCGAAGGGTTCTCCTCAGGTGGGCAGCGTCGGCTCCCGGAGGCCTCAGAGTGTCTCGCAGCAGGCGATGGTGGTGGTGGTGGGGGGAAAGGCCAAGGTCAGGGACTCTGCCCCTCGCTTTTCCCTCCGACTTGCTGCGGTTTCGCCTTCCTTTTTATGGTCCAAACTGCCCGTATAATGATAAGCAGACAAAATGACAAGGCATTTTTGGAGTTTTTCAGATTTAGAGTAGTCATAATGAAAAAGCACTTTTGAAGACTTTCAAATGTTGAGCAGTCATAATGACGAAGCAGTTTTTGGAGCCTTTCTCTTACTATTAGGCTCTTACACCTATGAAAATAAATTTCACACAGAAGTTTTCCTTGCCCCAGGGAACTTGCATATTCGAATACACGGTTTGCTGTTCCTTGTACTTAAATAAAGATGGTCGTGGCAATATGCAGGATAGATTTGAAAAGAGATTTGCCATCTTTTATGTCCAGAAAAGATAGGCCTTTTTTTCTACATTGTGCAACAGATCAGTTTTCTGGGCTAGTCATGCCATCAAGAGGCCATTTTCTTGCTCAGGATCCTTGCACTAGTTGATGGCTTCTTTATGTGCATGCAGATATATCTAAAAGGTGGGATTTCACACATCATACATGCCAGTAGAATTTAATGTAATTTATTCCATGGGTGGGAATCCATTTATTTTCACTCAACTCAATTTTGAGCTCCTTAGAGATTTAAGCTTTTTCTGCAATCTTTGCAAGTTTCTCATCACCTTTTGGGAGCACAAATCTGCAGTCTTGATTTGATACTAAAGTAAAGATTTACTGTTTTTTTTTCTGCATAAAGTATGGTTTAATCCATTGAGACTCTAAAGCATTTTTAATAAATTGAGAAGACATTGATACCTTCCTATTAAAACTACAATACTCTTTACTGGCAAGATATGACTTAGTAAAGAGGACTCAGAGTTAATGAAGCGTGAAGGAGCTGGTTACTTTATCGTTTAAAGGAGCTGGTTATTTGGTTAAGAAAAATTAGTGTTCACTTAATGTAAGGACACAAAAATTCTAACTGCGTGTCTCCTTAATTTAAGTGGTATGTCACTTCTGTAGGTATCCTTGTGTTTATTCTCCTCAGGGTTATATAAAGACTATAAAATTTCAGAATATCCTAAGCAGATAGGAATTCCCAATGTAAAAAAAAAAAGGCTTTGTGTACGGTATTGCCTAGTGGTGTTTGACTAGGGCAGTGATTGTCCCCCTGTACTTGGTACTGGTGAAGCCATACTTCTAATCCTGTGTCCAGTTCTGGGCATCTCACTACAAGAATATACATGGAGGTGCTGGAGCACGTCCAGAGAAGGGTAACAGAGCTGGAGTAGGGTCTGGAGCACAAGTCTGATGAGGAGCAGCTGGCATTGTTTAGTCTGGAGAACAGGAGGCTCAGGAGGGACCTTATCAATCTCTACAACTCCCTGAAAGGAGGTTGTAGCCAGGTGGGGGTCAGGCTCTTCTCCCTGGCAATAAACAATAGGACAAAAGTAAATGGCCTCAAGTTGCACCAGGGGAGATTCAGATTGGACATCAGGAAGAATTTCTTAATGGAAAGGGTTGTCAAGCACTGAAAGAGGCTGCCCAGGGAGGTGGTGGAGTTCACCATCCGTGGAAGCATTCAAGAAATGGCTGAATGTGGCACTCAGTCTCATGGTCCAGTTAACAAGGTGATGATTGGTCAAAGGCTGGACTTGATGATCTTGGAGGTGTTTTCCAACCTTAATGAATCTATGATTCTGTATAAAAGCTAAGTGAGTCTGTGTTAGCAGGACCAGGCAGGATGCAGGCACAAGCACAGATGAAATGTCAAGAATAAATTTACTTTCATTGCCTTGCTAAGCAGGGCATCCCTGAAGCAGTACCTGGGCAGTGGCACACAAGTGTGTGCACACTCATACAGACACCACAGAGCTCAGCCCATGCTGGAGGATGAGCAAACCTGCTGTTTTCACCTGTGTGTCAAGGATTCCTGCAGATGAGATTTACCACTGTGCTTTTATCTTTCCCACAGCAGGGCAGAAATCTGAAGCATGTTCCATGGGATGCCTCCAAGTCTATCACATGTTATCTAAACAGAGATTTTCTACTTATTCTGCAGACAAGGCCAAACAACAATTTGTATGATCTGTGTGTTTTTCAGCACCCTGGCTGCAAGTCACTCAAGCATGTTTACAATCCTCTTCACCAATATTCCATTATTTTCCCCTCAGCTCTGTGACAAGAACTGTATCATGTAATATAGAACACATAAAAATGGTGTGTTTGATGCTATTAGTGGAAGATCTAAAGCACTCATAACTTTCCCTGAGCACCTGCATTTGCCTGATCACCTTGCACAGTGCCACAGGCATGTCATAAAAGTAGAGAAATAATAACTTTAGGTTAACTAGAATGTGTATCTCTAGGAGGCAAAAAGAAACTGAAGACGATTTAAGGAAATGCATTTTGTACTTTGCTATTGGCAGCTTTCTCTCTTTTATATCAACAGATATATTCAGCATTTTCCCCATTTAATTATAAATCTACCTTATAATTATAATGTTCTTTGAATTCAGTGACAATGTTTTAAAAATAAAGGATTAAAAACTTCATCTTTGAAGTCTGTTGATTTTTTTTCCTCTTCTATTTGATCTAAAAATATATTAAATCTCCATAAATTATTTCAGGTTTTTCAGAAGAATGATTTTTTACTATGTAAAAATGCCTTACAGTCAGTGAGATTCTATCATGCTTCTGAACTGTAGTTGGAGAGGTAATAGCTAAATTCAAGGTCTTGTATTCCCTCCATATAGCTAGACACACAAATATTTTAATGATAACAGGATGTAATTTTTAAATAATTAATTAAAAATTTAACCTTAATATTGTAATTCGCTATTTTCCTTTTTTTTCTTGAATTCTATGAAACAAAAAACAAGTGCAGGTTTTTAAAAGAAATAAATTACTCCTTCCAATGTTTATGCTATCTTCCTATTTGATACCTGACTCCTAACTTTCTATCTCACTTTCTATCTTTGAGGTCGATGAGAGAGGTGGTGGAGTCTCCACGCTTGGAGACGTTCAAAAGCCATCTGGAGATAGGCTGGGAAATTGGCTCCAGGTGGCTGTTCCTGAGCAGAGTGCTGTGCCAGGTGATCCCCAGCACTCCTTTCTAATCCTTACCACTCTCTGATGGTTCACTGTTACAGCATTTGGAGTGGTAAGGACTACTTACGCTCCTATTCTTTGTACATTTCCAAATAATTTTATCTGTCTTTTCCATAGCAGAAATTTAGCAGTGGATATGTTTCTGCATCTTTTATATGTTTCCAGTTTTATTACCTGTTCTATCAATTTTTTGTTTTTTATAGATATTTAGTAGAAAGCATGCAGGTTTGTCTGAAGAATTTCTACAGTCCAAATACTATGTAGCTTGTTCATAAGAGATACTCTGCTGAATCTTTCTTCTTTCTGCCTTTGGATTATTTTCTGTCATTATGCTGTTCTGTAGAGAACAAAATGCCTAGTGTTTATTTACAGAAAAGTTGTTAAAATGTTTCACTGATCACAAAGCAAATGGTTGCAATATTCAAAACTATAGCTCTGTCTCCTTAGAGCTGCCATTTGTGCTTTCTAGAAGTGCAGAAACTGGAAGAAAGTTTATACTAAGCCTTCAATATCTAGGTCTTTACAGTTCTGACTCCTGGTCCAAGGTTTTACACACTATTTCCTTCACGTCTTGTTCTCTCAATGAAGTCAACAAGTAAGAATAGTTGCACATTTTGCTTTTTATTCCTGTCAATAAATAATACATTGTTTTTGGGTTGAGAGTGGACAAAATATGTTGGTTTAACATAGACTCGCTTTCTTGCTGTATACGTGCAGGTGGCAAGGAGATGGTAGTTCCACACTACCCAAATCCATAATGGAATATTTATTTTTAGTGGCAATATATTAAGTTATTTTTCCACAAGACAAGCCCACTTTGTCTGCAATGGTATTTGGTTATGTGATCTCCCTGTCTTTATGTCTGCCCACATTCCACTGAGGGGTAAAACAAGTGACTGGCTGGGCAGATATTTATCTGCTAGCCAAGGTTAACCCACCAGAGTAATTTACTTCATTCATGTTTCACAGCGAACTATTCTCCTCTGTGCATTTTCTGCAAGAGTAGCAAGATTTTTCAGAATCATACAGGTTGATAATGATTACCATTTTGCACTTCAATGAACCTTCCTAGGACTCTTCAAAACATGTTCAGTATTTAATGTCCTTTCTCTGGCACCTGTGCACTATTTTCGTACCTTCTTTTTTCTCTTAGATTTCCTTTGTTGTGATATCAATCTACTGTGAATATTCCCTGAGAGTGACATTAATGTTCTGCTGAGCTGCTCAATACATTTTGGCTCATCTTGCTTCTGTGACACTGTGACAATTTAAGGTTGACAGTTTTTTGTTTTCAAGGCATTATTAAAGATGCTTGGTCATTTCTTTAAGATTCTCCAGTCATATTCTGCCTGATATTTTGCCTTGGCCATGAAGTTTCCTGCATACATTTTTTGTTTCCTATTTAGTGGAAGTTCACCGCTAATTAATGAAGCTTTGGGCTTTTCTATGAGTACTTAAGTTTAACCCTAGATTTTGTTCTGTCCAGACTGTCCAGGAAATGTTCTTATCATCTTTTTAGTTTATCCTCACCAATTTGCAGTTTGCGTGGCAGTTTGCGCAGGCAGGGTGAGCAGGCAGGGTTGCAGCATCCTCCTGCTAGTGGGGTTTTTAGTTTGTTTTTGTGTTGAGATTTGGTTGGTTGGGTTTTTTTCAGCAATGGTCTTTACACGATCAAAAGCTACAGCTAGCAAAAGTGCACCTAGCCAAGCAGAACCCTTCCCATAAGGAGTGTTTGAGCTTGTCAGTAGTACCAGGGGATGTTGTAAAAGATGCCTGCCTGAGGTGTGAACAGGTGAATGATCTCCTTTCTCTAGTGGCCAAGCTTAAGGAGGAAGTAGAAAGACTAAGGAACATTAGAGAAAATGAAAGAGAAATAGACTGGTGGAGTTTCACCCTTCCATCCTTGAGAGAAGCCTGCCAGGAGTCAGAGGACTCCCATGCCTCCTACCAACAGGCAGAAGGAGGACACCAGGTGGATGAAGGGGAGTGGAAATGGGTTCCTACTTGGGGAGGTGATAAAAATTCCTCCTGACCCGCATCACCTACCCAGGTGCCACTTCAGAATAGGTATGAGGCCCTGGATCCAGAGGGCCAGCCAGATGACATAGAAGAAAATAATCTGCCCAGTGAGCCTCCCAATTATACTTCGTCTGTCAGACGGATCACTACCTCCAGCAATATAAAGAAAAGAAGAGTATTTCTGGTAGGTGACTCTCTTCTGAGGGGAATAGAGGACCCTGTGGGTCGACCAGACCCATCCCACAGGAAGGTCTGTTGCCTCCCTGGGGCCCGGGTACAGGATATTACCGAGAAACTCCCTGGGCTGATTCAGCCCTCTGATTATTACCCATTGTTGATAGACCAGGATGGCAGTGAAGAGATTGAAAAGAAGAGCACCAGGGCAGTTAAAAGGGACTTAGAGGCACTGGGTCGAGTGGCTGATAGGGCAAGAGCACAGATGGTGTTTTGCTCAGTCCCTTCAGTGGCAGGGACAAATGATGAAAGGAACGGGCGAGCCCACATTATCAACAGGTGGCTCAAGGGTTGGTGTCATTGGTAGAATTTTGGGTTCTTTGATCATGGGGCAATTTTCACGGCACCTGGCCTGCTGGAGCCAGACAGGCTCCATCTATCTGTTAAGGGCAAAAGGATTTTAGCACATCAACTGGCGGAACTCATTGAGAGGACTTTAAACCAGGTTTGAAGGGGGAAGAGGATGCAACTGGGCCCTCCAGAAACAAGCCCAAGGGTGGTAAGCCAGAGTCAGGGGTGAAATCAGCAGCCCAGCTGAAGTGCATGTACACTAATGCACGCAGCATGGGTAACAAACCAGAAGAGCTGGAAGCCATGCTACAGCAGCAAAGCTACGATGTAGTTGCCGCCACGGAAATGTGGTGGGATGACTCACATAACTGGAGCGCTGCAGTGGATGGCTACAAGCTCTTCAGAAGAGACAGCAGAGGGGGAAGAGGTGGAGGTGTGGCCCTTTATATTAGGGAGGCTTTCGATGCCATGGAAATTGAAACTAATGACAATGAAGTTGAATGCCTATGGGTAAGAATCAGGGGGAAGACCAACAAGGCTGACATCCTGCTGGGAGTCTGTTATCGACCATCCAACCAGGAAGAAGAGGTGGATAACTTATTCTACAAACAGCTGGAGGATGTTTCAGGATCACTAGCTCTTGCTCTTGTAGGTGACTTTAACCTGCCAGATATCTTCTGGGAACTTAGCACAGCAGAGAAGAGGCAGTCCAGGAGGTTCTTAGAGTGTGTGGAGGACAACTTCTTGTCACTGGTGAGTGAACCCACCAGGGGAGGGACTACGCTAGACCTGCTGTTTGCAAATAGAGATGGGCTGGTGGGAGATGTGGTGATTGAAGGCCATCTGGGGCATAGTGATCATGAAATTATAGAGTTTTCAATATTTGGTGAAATAAGGAGGGACATCAATAAAACTTTCACACTAGACTTCTGGAGGGCAGACTTTGGCCTATTCAGGAGACTTATTTGGAGAGTTCCTCGGGAAGCAGCCCTTAAAAACAAAGGAGTCCAGGCAGGATGGGCGTGCTTCAAAACATAGATCTTGAGGGCACAGGAACAGACTGTCCCTGTGTGCTGAAAGATGAGTCGACGAGGCAAATGTCCAGCCTGGATGGGCAAGGAGCTTATGAAGGAACTAAGGAAGAAAAAGAGGATGTATCATCTTTGGAAGGAGGGTCAGATATCTCAGGAAATATTTAAGGGGGTTGTTAGGGCATGTAGGGAAAAAATTAGAGAGGCCAAAGCTCAGTTAGAGCTTAATTTGGCAACTAATGTGAAGGATAATAAAAAATGTTTTTAAAAATATGTTAATGGCAAAAGGAAGGGTAAGAACAACCTCTGTTCTCTACTGGATGCGGGAGGGAATTTAGTGACCACAGATGGGGAGAAGGCAGAGGTGTTTAACGCCTTCTTTGCCTCAGTCTTTATCGGAAAGACGGTTTGTCCTCAGGACAACTGTCCTGCTGGGCTGGTACATGGTGTCAGGGAACAGGATGGTCCCTCTGTTATCCGGGTGGAAGCAGTCAGAGAACTGCTGAGCCGTTTGGATGTTCATAAATCTATGGGACCAGATGGGATCCATCCCAGGGTGATGAGGGAGCCGGCAGATGAGCTTGCAAAGCTACTCTCCATCGTTTACCAACAGTTCTGGCTCACTGGTGAGGTTCCAGATGACTGGAAGCTGGCCAATGTGACACCCATTCAGAAGAAGCGCAGGAAGGAGGGTCCTGGAAGTTATAGGCCAGTCAGTCTAACCTCGGTACCCAGTAAGGTAACAGAACAGGTTATTTTGAGTGCCATCACACAGCACCTGCAGGATGGCTGGGGGATCACACCCAGCCAGCATGGGTTTAGGAGGGGTAGGTCGTGTTTGACCAACATGATCTCCTTTTATGACCAGGTGACCTGCCTGGTGGATGCAGGAAAGGCTGTGGATGTTGTCTGTTTGGACTTCAGCAAGGCCTTTGACACTGTCTCCCACAGCATACTCCTGGAAAAACTGGCAGCCCACAGCTTGGACCAGTGCACTCTTTGCTGGATTAAGAACTGGCTGGATGGCCAGGCCCAGAGAGTGCTGGTGAATGGTGCTGCATCCAGTTGGCAGCCAGACACTGGTGGTGTTCCTCAGGGATCTGTGCTGGGGCCAGTTTTGTTTAATATTTGTATTGATGACATGGATGAGGGTATTGAGTCTACTATTAGTAAATTTGCAGATTACACTAAGATAGGAACGTGTGTCGATCTGATGGAAGGTAGGAGGGCTCTGCAGAGAGACTTGGAATGGTTGGATAGATGGGCAGAGTCCAATAAGATGAAGTCTAACAAGTCCAAGTGCCAGGTATTTTGTCCACAATAAACCCCTGCAGTACTACAGGCTGGGGACAGTGTGGCTGGACCGTACCCAGGCAGAAGGGACCTGGGGGTACTGGTCGACAGCCACCTGAACATGAGCCTGCAGTGTGCCAAGAAGGCCCATGGCACCTGGCCTGTATCAGGAATAGTGTGACCAGCAGGACCAGGGAAGTCATTCTTCCCCTGTACTTGGCACTGGTAAGGCTGCACCTCGAGTACTGTGTCCAGTTCTGGGCCCCTCAGTTTAGGAAGGATGTTGAGATGCTGAAGCGTGTCCAGAGAAGGGCAACAAGCATGGTGAAGGATCTGGAACACAAGCCCTATGAAGAACGGCTGAGGGAGCTGGGGTTGTTAAGCCTGGGGAAAAGAAGACTCAGAGGTGACCTTATCACTCTACAACTCCCTGAAAGGTGGTTGTCGTCAGGTGGGAGTTGTTCTCTTTTTCCAGGCAACAGCTGACAGAGCAAGAGGACACAGTCGCAAGCTGTACCAAGGGAAATTTAGGTTGGATGTTAGGAAAAAGTTTTTTTACTGAAAGAGTGATAAAGTTCTGGAATCGTGTGCCCAGGGAGGTGGTGGAGTCACCATTCCTGGATGTGTTTAAAAAAAGATTGGATGTGGTACTCAGTGCCGTGGTTTATGAGGTGTTAGGGCATGAGTTGGACTCGGTGATCTTGAAGGTCTCTTTCAACCTAGTGATTCTGTGATTTTTAGCATAAGCCCTCCTTAATCCTCTTGCACAGAGATTACTTGTCTAGGTTTCTTAAACAGTTTTTGAGGATTTGGTAGATAGTTTTCAAATTGATTTTTTCTTTCTTTTTTTTTTTTTCATCTTCTGCTTTCTTGACTTAATTGTTGATACATATTCTGGTCCTTGTCCATGTCTTCATTTTGTAATCAGCTTTTTCATATTATTGACATTTTGTTTATGACATAGATTATTTCTGTTGAAAGAATGCAAAGACTGTTGTAAGAAAACGTAGCACCAAACCAAGGCATCATTTTCCTAACACTGACTAGTAAATGTTTTCAGAAAGAGTAGGTAGAGGGATCTTCACTCCAGTATTGCAGTTCAGCAACCAACAATTTGGGAATTCAGGTGATCCAACCGTCACAATAGTTACTGGTAGACTTAAAATACATTAATTCGCCTATACCTGCTCTGAACATACATGTTCCTTTGTCCTGTATTAGATCTGGTGACAGTGTTTTCTGCAGTTGAGTTCCACCCTGCATGAGAAAGCACTTGGTGTTCAAGTGCTGCTGGGTGATTTCAGTGGCTGTCTCTGAGAAAAAGCCCCTCCCTCCCTGCTCATATTCCTGCCCTGGCTGTGTTGTAAGTGGGCTTCCTGCCCTGTGGCTGAAGTGTCTGTGTTTCCTGGTTTGATCCTGGATTTGGCTTGTTATTTTGCCATTGCTTGGTGTTTGCTGAACCCAGTGCAGTCCCTGCCAGGCTCTGCTGGCCTGGCTCTGGTGCTGTGGGAGCACTGCCACTGTGGTTGCCATCAGATCCAAGTTTGCCTTCCTTCAAGGAGCACCCTACTCTTGCCCCCTCTGAGTGTGTGCAATTATGATTCAATATAATGGTGTGCATTATCTTGTATTTATTGCAATCAAATATTTCTTTCCAAGTCATTTGGGAGGAGGATGTTCTGATCATTCTAATGGCAATTAAGAGGCTGCTTCTTGCTGATTGTCATTTTTGAATTGCTGTTTTAGAATAAGCTGTCAACAGGCATGTGGCAGGGTCTGGATTTGTGTATGAGGCAGGCAGCAATTTCACAGAGAGCCAGCCTGCAGAAGCAGTCCTCTTTCTTTAGTGCCAGGGGCAGGCTGCGTTATCAGGTTTTAACTCAATTTTAATGTGAAGTCAGCTTTTCTTTCTCATCAACCTTAGTATTCCCCATTAAGAAAACACACATAAAGACAAATATGTGGCTTTTTTGGGATAGAACAAGAGAAAGGTAGTCAGACTTAACAGATACTATTTTCTTAATTTAATACGAATTTGTAAAAGTGTATGAGGCACCACAGCAATGATAGTAAGTGATAATAAGGCCTAATGTGCAATTAAATGGGAAGAACTAGGTTATGTATCCCCATGAAACTCTTGGGAATAAAGGCAAGGAACAGTTTTAGTGTTAGATAAGAAGCAGAGGAAATTAAGAGGTGTAAGGCATAAAGGTGTGTAAATTCTTCAAATGGGTAGGAGACTTTTCCTAAAGTCCAGCTATCTTAAATGATAGCACTGTCAGGGTTCTAATGGGAGGCTGGAGGATGGGCAGAGAAAAGGTGGGGCTTAAATTTCACAAAGGAAGGGAGCTTTAATTTTTAGTTTAGTAGTGGCATAAAAGAGACAGAAAAGCAAACCACAATTCTGATTGTGACTCTTGAAAAAACAGAACAGAAACTGTGTTCCTTATTTTTACTATTTTTATTTGTATTGTGCTCCTTCCTCTCCCCCGCGTTCCCCCTCCCCTACCCCCTCCTTCACTAGCTCCACATATTTTTCCCCTCTTACCTTTTGGATAGTGACCAACTAGTGAAAGCCTTATATCCCTGAGCCAACTGTTCCCTAGGGTCTCTTCCCTAGTTCCTCTTATTCTTTACATGACAACTACAATCTGTCTACTTTAAATGGTTTAACTAGCACAACTCAAGTAACCAGATTTACGCCTTCTAAAAATATTAAATATGGATGCAGATTTTCATATTTAACACTGCATCCCAAATAATTGCAGGAGACTTACATGAAAGCATAAAGGCTTATGGCTTAATACCAAGTACCAAAGTTTGTCTGTGGTGAGTATCCCTGGAATCATAATGATAACCTGACACTGTTAGGAGAGTTAAAGAGCCAGTCATTTTAAGTGATTCTGTGCTGTCAGCTTGGGACATTTCAATCATCATAAGCCCAAATGCCTCATTTCTCATACACAGAAGCAGGAGAAAATGCAGTCTTGAAGGGATGAATGATAGATAATACATTAATTCTGGTAATGCAATGGGACAAAGAAAACCCTGGGAAGCTTACAGTATATGCTTCTGGCTCTTAAGTTCTATTGTTTGATATTTAAGGAGTTAACAAGTCAAAGGTAATGGGGAAAAAAAGGTGAAAATGTAAAGAGACAATGAGACAGAATTACAGAAAAAAAAAAAAAGAAGGAAACAACAAATTTTGATATCTTATTCAAATCCTGCTGTCATTTTCTTTCCTTTAGCAGTTTTGTTCAATGAGTGTTTAATGACCATACACATTTCATGCTCTCTAGAAAAAATGGCCATAGTGGAGAAGTTGTTCTAGAACAGGCTGTAAGACTGCGTTCCCTGTATTTTGATAAAAATGATTAAGAAATTTTATTAGTATTCCTCTGGTAGGTAAATGTTTCTACTATCAGTAATGTTTCAAACTTTCTTATTTTAAAAAATAAATTTGGTGAGGTTAAGAAAGTGAAGCTTAAGAAAAATAATAATATTTTTAAAAAAGTAAGTGGCTGAAAAATCCAGTTTGTCATCTGGGTCTGCTATAAGCAGCAGTAGCTCTAATGGCATTAAAATCTTACTAACATTTATTTTTCAAAAAAATTTGATAATATTTTCTAAAATGTTTAATAGGAAAAAAATTACTTTTTTTTTTTTAACTTGGTCTTCAGATTAAAAAATTAGTTGAGTAAGTTTTAACTAGTGGTTAGCAAAATGTCAAGATTTTTAAAAAATATTGATAGTTTTAATCCTTTTCAAGACATTTTATGATCTGGTAGGCGTAACCTATGATCTCTTAGGCCCTAGTGTAACAGATTAGAAATGACTTTCATATGCAAGTAAGAGCACTGTGAGGAAGTGCCTGTCTTAATGAAGCAGTGCTGTTTTTCTGGACACTGAACTGAACATGCAGTAGCCATTTTAGCCAGAAAGAAACCATTCCAAGTATGACCTTCATAAATTTCAAGTGTGCATCAAGGGTAAATAAATATATCAGATATGATAAACATATGTTGGGTTTTATGATCTTTTCTGGGTGTTTGTGACAGAACTGAGAAAAGATTATATAGATATTTCAGAAGTAGTAGATGTCCTGTTGCACACTTTAAACACATAAACATCCTGTTTTGCTCCTGTCTGTTAATGAGGGTCATATCTTATACCCCACTCAGTAGGACTGAAGTGTAGTTACTGTTTATGAGCATGTCTGTTTACAGTGGCAATAATAATTCAGTTACTTGAATAAACATTTGTGGGGGGAGTGCTCCTCAGAGCTTTAATATAAACAAACATGAGAAAGCAAATTTTACCTTTCTTTTATATGTATGATGCCAAAAATATGAAATATATGACTTCATAAACCTAAAATTGAAGCTTGATACCTAAAACAAAGGGGCAAAGACAGGAATGTAAACCAGTGCTTCAGGAAGGAAAAAAAACCTTCTTCAGCATGTACCATTCCATGTTTCTCAATGCAGAACATAATCTTTGGCTACATTTGCCTCAGTTGTATAGAAATGTCGTTAAAGTAAAGCTTTTTCCTTGCTGGAACAAGTAAGGACATTCAGCTCACTCAGTAGCACTTCCATCACAGTAGTGCATGATAGGAATGCAGGTATATATTAAAGTGAGATATTTGAAACATCCAGAAGTTCAGGATAAGAAAGAAAAAGATAAGATCATGAGCCTCCATGCAGTAGCTCCAGATCCTATTTTGATGATTCTTTAATAAACTCGAGAAGGGCTGCCACTCTATGGTATTTAAGTTAAAAGTTAGTCACATTCATTCCAAACCATTAATGGGTGCAAATCACCCCACGAAGAGTGCACAGTCATAAATGTCGTAGAATTTTCACCAGTTTTTATAGATACGAAAATACTACTTAGTTCCATGATATTAGTCATCAATTGAATGCTAAGAATAAAACAAGCTCAAAGTTTACACTTTGCATATCAATACACTTGTCTCTAGGAGCCAGGTTTGGTGCGAAATTTCAAAGCATAAAAGCAGAGTTCAAAATCTACTTATGGTTTTCTTGCAAGAAGTTTTTCAGTCTTTCTCGCCTCTTACCTTCTTAATTTCTAACAATTCAGACAGTGCTTGTTTAACCTCTCTGTCTTTTTTATCAGATTCAATTACTGGGAGGTAATTCAGAACAGTAATGTCTAAGTGAAAGACATCTAATGTCTTACTCATTGACTTTTTCTCTGTGTCAGTTGCCCCAGTCACTTCTGGTAGTTTTCCTTTTCCACTGCTGCATCCCAAAAGAGCAAATCACCAGCCCATCAGCACAACTTGTGGTACTTATCAGCACTATCTAAGACAACCTGGATCATCTATCTCAGTTGAGATATTCCGTCTCTAATTGATTTTCATTAGAAAGAGTCAAGCTCTTACCAAAGTGCCACAAGTGCTCTTCAAAACAAATGTGATGTTGTTAGTATACAGGTCTTTTCATCAGCTTTGAAGGGTCAGATTTGATAGTCTTCAAAATGCTTTGGTCTCTGTGTTTATGAATATGTTTTCTACTCAATTCTCAACTTTAGGGCTTAGAATCAGAATGTGTAAGGCCACAGGGACTCTTGAATTATCTTCTCTGACCTCCTGTGATCCTATTCCACAGACAGTAACTTTTGATGAAAAACAGAATTCAAGGAGACCAAATAATTTTCAAAGCTAAAATAGCTGCAGATATTATAATTTTTTAAATTTTTAATATTTTAAAAACAAAATATGTAGACTTTTAATTAAAAAAATATTTAAAAAGAGAACAAAACCATTAATCAAAATAAAAACAGAAGAAAAAATAAAAATGGGTTTATAAAACACAAAATGTTTTATAATGACTTGAATTGTCCCAAATCAACATTTCTACAGAACAAGGGAAGGATGAAGGAGATAGGAAAGCTGTTTAGTTTCTGATAGAAACTCAAGTCAAATCACAATCAATTAAATTTTGCCTCATTTAATTTAGCTAACTGACAGATTAAAAGGTGACCAATGTTTGATTACTCTTCAGGGAGATGTAGTTTGCCTATTGTATATTTAAGACATCAAAGGAGAACACTCACAGCTTCCTTCTAGTTTGTTATAGTGATTATTCTTCCTCACAGAAGTGAAATTTGTACCCAGCATATCATTCTTGTTCATTTTAATGTATGTGTGTGTTATGTGTGTGTGTAACCAACATAAATATAGTGACTCAATATAGATATTTTCTGGGATAACTTGTGCTGATAAACAGCCTTGAAAGTTTTTACCGATCATAACAGCACTTTTATCTATTAGTCCTTCATTTGGTTCATGCTCATTTCATCTCAGCACACTTGTCATCTGTTAGGGATCATTTCAGCCAAAGAGTTCACTCAGTATCCCATTCCATTCCCTCTTTACAGGTGTAATTTCTGTTTTGCTGTCACATATATCTGTCCAAAACAAAAGGAACTTTAAGGTTTTCTCTAGAAATACAACTGTTAGCTACAACTTACTTAAGTCTTACCTCAGTAAATTTCAATGTAAGCTTCATTTAATAGTACTCAAACTGATGAAAAAACTGAGTCAGAATTCCAGTTTTTCCTTATCCCATTGTCTATCCCTTCCCATAACCCAAAATATCAGGAAAGAAAAAGATGTGGTGTGGTTCTGATTCCTGTGTTATCTGACATGACACAAGAGGATAGAAACAAACTATTGTCAAGTATTTCCTCAAGTTTCCAGATGGATAATAAGTGCTATAGTCCCAGAGGAACTTGGCAGACCAAATATTTCATATGTCTGCATTAGGGGCTGGTAAAGTAGACAAAATTGACATTTTCTTCCTTTCTTTATACTTTGCCTTTCCACCAGCTGTTCTTGAAAAACTAACCACTTGGTCCTCTAAACATATCTCTCAACTGCTCGTTTTTCTGGTTACAGGGCTTTAGAGAAAACTTTAGTAAAGATTTAAAAAAAAAAAAAAAAAGAGAGAAAGCCCCTAACTATATCAAACTCTCCAGCTCTCAGATTGCCAGACTGACTAAGATGTGGTCTGAATTTATAGTATCCTTGTTTTATAGGGTAGTTGTCATGGTTTAAACCCAGAAGGTGGCTAAGCCCCACCCAGCCACTCACTGGGGAAGACATTTAGGGTAAAAGGAAGAAAACTCATGAGAGGGGATGAAGACAGTTTATTAGGAAAAGCAAAAGCCATGCTCACTACCAAAACAAGGAACTTGTTCACTGTTTCCCCTGGGCAGGCAGCTGTTCAGCCATCCCCAGGAGAGCAGGGGATGAGTTTCATTATATGGAACTTGGGAAGACAAACGGCATCACTCTGAGCATCCCCCTTTCCTTCTTTTTTCTCCAGCTTTATATTCTGAGCATAGTGCCATATGGTTTGGAATATCCCTTTGGTCAGCTGGGGTCAGCTGTCCCAGCTCCCTTCCCAACTCCTTGTGCACCCCCAGCCCACTTGCTGGTAGAACAGACAGTCTGAGAAGCAGAAAAGGCTTTGGCTCTGTGCAAACACTGCTCAGTGATAACAAAAACATCCCTGTGTTATCAACACTGTTTCCATACCTGTCCAAAACACAGCCCCATACCTGCTACTATGGAGAAAATAATCTTTCCCAGTCAAGACCAGTACAACAGCATACTCCTGAATTCTAAAGGAGCATGTTTACTATTGATCTGTCAATTAAGCACAGTTTTTTTAGTCATTGACAAGGAATTTTGAACTTTCTCTCTTCATTTTTTTCTGAAAGTGTAACGTGTCCAACTACTTCCAACGTTCATGTATGTTTTTCTGTATTCAGTTAGTGATCTAACATTATGTCTTTCTCAGTAAGAAAAAAAAAGAGCTTTTAACAGAAATTTTGAAGGGAAGTAGCAGCTGATGACATCTACTATATGTGTTCTTTAATTGACAAACAAGTTTCTTTGCTTATCATTGGGAGAAACATTCACAGAGCCACAGTAATTCACACACTCACAGACCTAGAGCTCCCAGTTAATTCTTAACATAATTAATGATTCTGCCTTTCGTTTCATGAGCTCTGAATCTTTTGAGATCTGTGCTTAAATTGAAAATTATGCTGATAAGGTGTAATTTAGGGGAAGAGGTTATATTTACATTTTGTTTACTACTAGTATTTTAATAGGCATGTCAATAATGAAAGTTAGTAGTACGTTTTTCCTTTTCCTCACTAAATTTTGCAAATATTATGGGACACAGGTAAGAAACAGAAATTACTTTTCAGATGGTGTATATTGGAAGAAGAACACCAATGAAATACAATTGTATTTTTTAGTTTTCATGCCATTATTTTTCTTGTCATTTTTATGGTCTAAACTGTGTTTTTGTCCTTTCACTGGAGTGAAATCTTGCAGTTTGTTCCTGCACACTGCAGTTCTTGAACACCTGCCCATTTGAACCAATTGTTTGCTTCCTCAAGGTGGTGAGTATTTTAGGAATCTGTGCTTTATCCCTTGGGAGAACTGTGACTAGTGGCTTAGTGACTAACAGCTGTCTTGACAATATATTTAACACCAGGAAAAACCCCCCAGATCTTAAAATATCAATATTTATGACTCTCTATCATACCTGAGGTGTTACAATTATAAAAATGAAAATGACAGGCTTAGGATTTTGTGCATGATCCCATGGGTTGCTGTGGCATGTGCTTTCTTTTCCTGCTGACTTTCCTCAGGAAACTTTGTGGATTTAATAGCTGGGTATGAATTTATTTATCTAGCTAGGATTATTTTAATCCTGAACCTTTTCTGAATTCCTTCCTCCAGCATATTGAGCTAGTTTCCAGGCTTCTTAGCAGAGCAGAGCAAACCCATTAAATTCTTTTGTCTGGCAGTGTCCCAGAACAGTCCTAAAGCATTGGCACAAGATGACTGTCAGAAAACAAACCTGCTACCTGCTTGGAATGTTGTTACCTTGGTGGATCCCAGCAGTGGTTCTCCTGAACACTTCACTGATAACAGCTCTGACTATATGTCAATAGTTTTAAGCCTTCCTTAAGTGATACACGAATAACATGTCTAGGATGAGTGCCTGTGTTTGAAGTTGATGTAATTAAAAAGACCAGTAACAGTATTCAGAAGAACCTTGATTACACTGTCATGAGCAGCTCATAGATTCACTTACTAGTGCTGGAAAATAAAACAGGAATAAAAGTAACAGAAGAAAGCAGCATGAAGTGCCACTGCAGATGGGAATTCTGAATGTTCTCATCTAAAACCTTTGTGTGCCTCCAGTCCCATGTATAGACCAGCAAACATTTGTTACCACAGCTCCTTCAGGTTTAATCCAGAAATGATGACCTGAACTCCTGCCTGACTTAGAGCAAATGCTCATAAATGTTCCTTTTATTACAGTGGTAAGACATTGTTGCTGGGATATTTTTTAGCAACAGAACAAGACAAGACATTGATGGTGTTATTAAATATTTCAATACTTTACCTAACAATAAAATCCTAAAGGGAAGTTCAGTGGGCCTCTATGTTAGGATCTTGCACTAGGATCAAATAAATCAGCAAATATAAAGGATGTGATAACGATTAATATTGAGATAGTAATCTGGTTTTGTGTGACAAATACCTTACTGTAGGGTGTAAGCCCCAAACTGGGGTCTTTGCCTGAGCAATGTGAATTGATAAGTAAGATCTTAATTTCAGTAATCTGTCAACCTGTCCTCTCACAACATACTGCAAGCAGTGATACTCGTCTATAATTAAGATTTTCAATAGATTTGCATTATTACTACAAATTATCTTAAAGATTTTTTTCAGATCGAACTAAGAGAGGTATTTGGGTCACTCTGGACAATTAGATAATTCTAATTAGGTAACAGGTAATACATATACATAAGATTCAGCCTCTCTATTAATTTGGAAAGCTGAGGATAGGTTTTATCATGAAGAGCGACTGAAACAAAGGCTTCTAACTCCAAACTACTTAAAGAGATTTCTACTGGTCTTAGAGAGAAAGCTGTTGATCTTGTTTTTTACTGTATCATTATTTTAGTCTGAAGTACTGTGGGAAGAGGAGAGGAAGGCAAGGAAGGGGCAAGTCTTGGGAGAATGATTCCACCAAGGAAATGGAAAGTTCACAGGGAGCTCTGAAGAAAACACAGAATTTTCTAGAACTATGAAAGCACCATAAATACCTCTCTATACATTGTAGGACATGAAAATGTGAAACCTAGAGAAGGAAGGAAGAATGAAACCCCAAACAAACAGGATCTGGTACATTTATAGGATTCAATATATAGCATGTGATAATCTGCTTGTTCTTCTCTATTTAAAACTTCCCCTATCCAAAAATAAATGCAACATTCAACAGTCTGAGAGCTGATGTCTGACACAGATACCCTTAAATCTCTGTTTAACATAGAAGATGCAGATATTTAAGGACCCTAAATGTCATAAGGAAGTGTCTGTAGGAAAAATTTCAACTGAAATGCTGGAAACTACCTTCGGGCTCAGGAATGTGTTTTGTTTTCCTCCAGCTCATCTTAAAAAAGGTAGTACATTGTGTTACAAAAGTTACCTGTGTCCCCAGAACTGCCGGAATCATGACTGGCTGATAATGCAGCAATATGGCAACGATCTCAAAGTGTATTTGGAACAGAGGGGAAATGAGAGGGACAGCATGCTAAATTCAATCTGGTTTGGAAGCAGGCAGGAGCTGCCTGCTTTGGATTGCTTTGCAGGTAGCTGAGTTGTTTTTTTAGTAGGAGAATGAGACATGAAGCTCCGTTTCAAGAGCTATAAATT
This sequence comes from Corvus moneduloides, assembly GCF_009650955.1. Classification (NCBI taxonomy): domain Eukaryota; kingdom Metazoa; phylum Chordata; class Aves; order Passeriformes; family Corvidae; genus Corvus; species Corvus moneduloides. Next base: position 13,642,709 of record NC_045477.1, on the reverse strand, counting down.
CTGCTTTAAAAAAAAAAAAGGATTTGTACAGTTTTTGTGGTGTGTCTGTCTGATGAAAAAACCTGCAAACCTGAGTTTTGAAGGCACCTTAGACACTTCTTCTGCTTTAAAGTCCAGAGAGGCCTGGAAGCTAAAAAATAGCATTATAAATCAGACAAATTTGACAGCCTCTTTGCAAAGCTCATTTTGTGATTACCAGAGTTAATGGTAGACAAGAAAAGCCAAAGTGTATCCTTCACCTCTGGTGACCTCATCCTGAGGTCAGACTTCAGAAGTGCTTTGAAAACTTAGGCAAGGGATATGAGGGGGGTTGTTTATTTAGTTTGTTGTTGTTTAGATTTTTTTGTCATTTTTTCAGGTTCCCTTCTAATAAATAGTGAGACAACTGAAAACTTGAGTTGCAGGATGTTTTAAACCATTTAGAATCTCAAAATCAGGGCAGATTCAATCCATCCCTTTAGCTGGAATAACAAGGAGGAGGAGGGTGGTTTTTTTTAAACATAGAATTCCTCTGTTCTGAAATACTCTTTTCTGTTATTTTAAACAGAAAAAATTATCATATATTACTTTGCCATATGGAAATTAAATATTTCACCTTTTGCTTTTGGAAGGACCTCTTGTCAAGCAATAAAAAAATGTGACTTAGTTTAAGAGTAAGGAAAATGAATCCAAAAGAACACACAATATTGGCTGAGGCTTAATCAAGTATTACTTCTTTTTCTTTTTTTTTCTCTTTACCAACAGTTCTGAAAATTGTCTGATTAAGTATAAATTTTTTGTTCTCTGTGCTCTGTTCTACTACAGAAGAGAAAAAATAAATCTATGTGTTATATGTTCCCAGGTTTGACTACACTAATGGGTAATAAAGACCAGAGAATTTGCAATGTGTGAAAAAATCCCAAATCCATGACAAGATCATGTCAAATGCATGAATGCTTTCAGTCACTGAAATTCAGCTAAGTTGCTATGTAAGATTCAGCTAGGTTTAGATCTTAAGAGGAATATTACCTCTGTATAGAGTGACCTTAAATGTTGAGGTAGACTTAGCTTTGATGCTAAAGCTGAGTTTTACCTAGATGGACATGTATGTGTTTTCAAAAGAATAACAGCATCTTTCTGACTACACACATTTTTAACATACTTTACAAAAATTGGTGGCATAAATATGGTTTGAAGCCAAAGTCATCTTTTTTTCAACCATTTCATTATAAAAGATACTTCTCTTTCTTGTATGTTTCTTCATTTCACAACAGGTGGTAACAGGGCTTGCACAGCGCTCTTTGCATGTATTTTTATAGTTATTTCCTCAACTAATTGAGGCTTAGTGAACTTAGTGAACTTAGTGACTATGAGAAACTCTGCTGAGTAAAGTAAACCTGTTTCTCTGTATTAGGAACAAAGTATAAACTTTTAAAATTTTTTGCAAACCAGCAATCCTTGCAAGTCGTACTCACCAGCAGTAGTTTTTTATGCTTTCTTGCTGTAGACAAATACAGATGGGTTTGGGTTTGAAAAGACTGTTCATGGGGTGTGGAAGGGGTTTTGAGCAGAGAAGTGTGTGTGTGTGTGTGTGGGAAGAGAATTAGAACTTCCATATGTTTTGAAGTATTTCTGGAGAAATTTTCTGTTTGTGGACTACCTCTTCTGAAGGAGAAGTCTGGAAGAGCAAGAAATGACGTGCACGATGAGTAGGAGAAAGCAGGAGGTAATGAAGAAGACTGAAGAAGGGATCAGTGAATCAGAGATGCAAGTGACTGCAAAGGGGAAAAGAGAGAAAGGGAAAGGTAGTGAGACAACTGCAGACTAAGATAACTTTGGAAACAGCCAAGGAATTTTACAGTTCATTGATTAGGGATTAAATATTTCTTTATGTGAGGGTTGGTAGTAAGTCTGATGTTTTGTCACTGGTAGTACTTGGTCACTTGCTTACCAACAACAAAGAGATGGTATTTGTAATTTTTTTAAATTTTCAATCCATGAAGTATGCACAAGTATATTTTATTTATTATAACAATAACTGCAGAATTTTTTCCTGGGATAACTTCCCTTCTGAAAAACATAATGATGTTCTTAGGGAGTGCTCAGAAACTATGTGAGAAAATAAATTTATAGAGATATATGTCTATATAATGATATACCACATAAGCCATGTTTTGGTATACTGTGCAGGTCACTATCGATAGATAACAGGCCTGAAAATCGTTAGAATCTGTTGGAGACTGAAATGTTGTGTTTCATGGCTTAAACATCTTTATGAAGGACTTTTGCCTATTATAGCAAAGGCGTCACAAAAGCTGCATGGAAGACCACTGCACCCTGAATGGGCCTCCTGACTGAGGCACTCGACTGCAAGTTAATAGATAAGATAAAGTGACTCAAGTCTGTGCTGGGGGAAAAGAATACATTTACAAGAGGGTTAAGCCCAGCACCATTGGGGTGGAAGCCACAGCCCCAGGCTTTTCTGTTGCCAGGCTCACACAGATCCCAGCACCAAAGCGGGGAGGAGGAGAGGTTTTGGGTGTGTGGCATAGCCTCTGGCCAGATGCAGTGAATGCCATCATCTGCTGGGCAGACTGGCCCAGCTGTGGGGCCTCCCACCCCGGGAAGGCCACATCTATGGGACGGCAGAGGGGGTGTCATGGCCCATCAAGGGCCCCCCCCCAAAGGGGTCCTCAGACTCTGCACCAGAGCACTGCACGTGATACTACATGATACAACAGATACAGAGTCTTGCGAGGGACAGTGCCAAACTTGCCCCCCACCCAGAGAGGTTCCCACCTGCCCAAACATATATTAATCCATTGGATTCTACACTTTTTGTTGGGGATCCTCACCACCAAGAAGACCAGATGGTGGGAAGCAATGAGACATCGCTGGGACCCATGGAAGAGTGATATGTTTCTGCTTAATCTGTCACTTTCCCTGTTCCCTCCCCCACACATCTCTTTTTCTCTTTTTTTTTTTTTTCTGTTTTTGAAAACTAGGGTGATAAGAACTGATACTCAAGAAGAGATATACATAGCCTACAACAGAAAATATCTGTAAAAATACAGTTAAAATTTATGTTCTTGTAAATTTATATGACTTTTAGAGGATAGTTCTTCTAAGATTCCTATTTCATAGAATCACAGAATGGCCTGGGTTGGGAGATCATCTCGTTTGAACCCCCTGCCGTGGGCAGGGACATCTTCCACTGTCCCAGGCTGCTCAGAGCCCCATCCAACCTGGCCTTGAACACTTCCAGAGATGGGACATCCATAGTTTCTCTGGGCAAACTGTTCCAGTGCCCCACCACCCTCACAGTAAAGAATTTCTTCCTAATATCTAATCTCAACTTGCCCTCTTTCAGTTAAAAGTCATTTCCCCTTGTCCTGTCTCTCCAGACCCTTGTAAATTGTCTCTCTACTCTGGATTGGACCTGAAATAAAGATGATTTGGCACACTCAAAGTCATTAAGGAAAGATCAGAGAAGGTAAAATTTAAATTTTAAACTTTCTTTTCACCATAATACGACATATTTTTATTTTAATTTTTAAAATTGTGTTGGGTTTTTTTTTAAAGATAGTAAGTCTTATAAATCTGTATTTGAAGAAAGAATATATGTTGTTCAGTAGTACATTCTACCATTGACCTTGGAGGGGCATGACTCTTCCCTTTGTTTTGTGTTCATTCCTTCCCTCCAAAATTAGAAGGATTACCTGAGGAAGCAACAAGAGATAGCTCAGCAAATCCTCCACCTTGGCATTTCTACCATTCAAAACAATTTTATTTGACTAACCTAATTTTTCACTGGAAGATCTCAGAGCTTTCCAAAGCCTTTTAGCCCTAGACATTTTGAACATTATCAGCACAAAGTAAAATTAAAAAAAAAAAAAAAAAGAGATTTGCAGAGACTTTTTAGTGCTCTCTCAGTCATGTTAGTATTGCTGTTATCAATGTAAGGTGCAAAAGTATGGGTTATCAGGAAACAAGATACAGAATTTCTTACTGTGAATACTATCCAGTAAAATGATGCAGTGCAAAAATGTGGGGAAAAAAGGCTGTCCAGAGAAATTATGGCCCCTTGTCTTAAATGCTGGGAAGATGTAACTGAGAAAATGTATTGCTTTCCCTGTAAAGCCAGAGCATCTATATTTCTGTTCAGTCTTGCTGGCGCTGACAGAAAGATGTACGGAAAAAGCTACTTTCTGAAGGATTTCAGTAGCTCAGCTTTATGAGCAGTTGCTTGGCCTTTGAAGCAGCTAATATTTGTCTATATGCTCTATTGGAATTCCTGTCTGACCCTCAGACGTTGTCTCAACCTTCTCATTCCAATTGCATCCAACAATGTAAAATTGCACATACTTTGAACAGAATGTAAACCCATCTCAGCCAAGCTGGTAATATTCCCTGGGCTGACAGCCTCCAGCTGAGGAGATACCACTGGAGCAGAAAAATTATGGGAGGGGAGGAAGAAAAAAAATTGGGAGAAAAAAGGTAAAAAGCCTTTTAAAATCATTCCTGAGAGAGGAAAGTCCTTTGGTTTTTTAAGGCTAGAATTGCTTTATCCATGTAAAGAATGAAAAAGAAGAATACAGCATTTACCTCCTATATTTGAGCCCCCTATTATTGATGAGAAATTGAGCCCAAAGTGGATAATCAGAGTATACAAAAATTTGCATATATGTGCGTATATGTACTTACATCTTTTTAATATAATTTTCTGAACTCTCTTAGGAATTCATTGCACCTTTGTCCTTTTTATACAGTAGAAATACAAAACCTTCATTTCAGTCTGATACCTGCTATCTTGCAGAAAAATAGAATTTTTTATACATCTGGAACAAGTGAAACAGAAATTTAAAAATATTTCCAAATATCTTGCAGGAAATAAGTTTAAAAATTCTAAGATAGGATAAGAATATAAGTTGTGTTTAATACAGATGTTTGAATGGCCTTGCTGTCTCTCTTTTTGTCTTACACTGAACATTTTATGTATTTGCCTAGATGAGATTTTCCTGCAATATTTGGACTTCTTCAACATCTTATACTTAGTTTTTGTATACTTATCACAAGACACTGAAATGCCTCTGATATCCAGAACATATAGAGTGCTTGAGCTTAAAGCAAAAGAGTGGTGTGTGGTCCTTGCAAAAAATTATTTAAAACTAAGTCACCCTATCACTAGATTGAAAGGGAGCAAAAAAAGTCATATGTCAGTATTTCAGTAGGAAGATTTGTTAATCTGAAAACCAAATGAAATACAAAATCATGTGAGAAGATTAGTCATTTTCTGTGTCATCAGCTGCAGAAAAGCTGAGATGTGGGCAGTCTGATAAAGTAGAAACATTATGGAAGTAGTCATGTTTGTGGGTTGTTTGGTTTTTGTTTTTTTTTTTTTCCTTTTCTTCTGGTCTTGCATGGGCTGATAAATACCTGTCGGTTTTCTTGCACAGTATTCTGAATTTCAAGAAGCAAAAATACACATAAATAAGCAAAAGGTAGTGTTTTACGAAGAAAACGTGCCCTCTATTTATTTCATTTAACCCCTCAAATTTTAAACAGGATTTCATTGTCACATGATGAACAAGTAATCAACATTGCCCTGGGTATAATTTTAATAATTTTTCATTTGTTCTGTGTTGTAGATTAAGGCAGGGAACTGGCTCACTTTTAATAGTACATTTGCAGCAATGGCATGATTTATTGACTTTGCTTATTTATTTAGAACATTAAGGGCCAGAAAAATCCCAATATAATAAATGTATATCAATTTCGTCACCAGTGAGGGAGGTAACTTAATCAGTAGGAGTAGAAAGAATATTACAGAAATTGTGGTTCACAAACAGAGCAATGTATATATTAAAAACATTCATTCTTCCACAAAAAAAAAAAGCAATACAAACAAATCTCATGTTAATAAATATGAACTGTTATGAACAAGATACCTGTCTTCAAAAGTTATTTATGTCTACATTTGCAGTCTGGTTATCGACTGGCTTGTCTGAGTTTTGATTCAGAAACAAAATTTACTTAATTATATGAAGTAACTATTATAGCTGGCTTTTGTGGATAATGTGTGATGGCAGTGACTTTCTAAATGGATATTATCTTCTTTTTTGTACAAAGACGTGAAGTTGTTGTGAATGTCAATTTTATTTGGCGGAGGTTAGATGAAAGGAGAGCTGGTCTGAAATTTTCTCACAAAAAGCATTTTCATTATATATAATTTAGGATTTTTTTTTTTAATCATAAATGCAACTTTTACAAACAGAACTTTGGAGAGAATTTCTTGTTGGGACAAGAGAAAGGTCAGTGAGTCTCTCAAAAGATGGCAAGAGAGTGGAGAGCTAGCAGGTAAGGAGCAAATCTGCTTCTCTGTATGCTAATTAAATAAGCATAGGAAGAGAGAACTGAATTTTGGTATTACGTGTGTGATGTAGCTATTCTTATGTCTGAACTGTGGAGTAAAAATGTTTGTCTTAATTAATACTTGCTTAATGAAATATATCAAATCTCACTGATTATATTGTCTGAGTGGGACTCTTTCCAATGGGAAAGATAAAAAGAATCTCTTTTCTCTCTGCAGACTAGTCAACTACCCAGTATTAACTTATTGCTTATGAGATGCTTAAGGTGTGAGAACACATGTAGGTCCTGCTGTGAGGATGAAAGATTTGACTTCTACTGTTTCATCAGGACTCTGACAGAAAAAACCAGAATAAGCTGCAAGAAGTTTAATCCCTCCCTCCCCTCCACCTTTTTTCCTTAAATATTTCTTAAGAGCTCTTGACTTCATCCCAAGGGAAAGTGAAGAAAATTTAAAAAAAAAAAAAAATCAGGATAGTTTGAAGGGTGAGAAAATGTCTTTCACTGATGTGTAAGAGTGTTTTCTGAGCTCTTTAAAATGAGTGAAATTTTTTCCTCTGCAACCTGCCTAGCCTTCCTTATCATTCTTATGCCCACAGGTATTGCAGGATAACAATGCTAGTTTTTAATGGGATGCTTTAATAATCTAGGTTTTAGGTTGAAAGGCTAGAAGGAGGTCCATTTTACTTCTCAATTTATGTGGACAACAACGTGAAAGTCAATTCATCTGCTTGTTATCACAGCTTCATGAGTAACAAAATCAGTGATTACTCTCAGCTCAAGAAAGGGCAGTGAACCAACCGTGCAAAGTAACACAATTAGAGAAAACATTGACACAATTGTCGTTTTACTCAATCAGGCAAATGTATTCAATTAAACAGTTAATTTAATGCAATCAGTTGTAAGCATCTCTGTTTAGGCAACCTTGGTAGCTACTAATTTACTTTTGCTTCAGGGCATTTGTTTATGAGGCATTAAGATTAGGTAGATAAAAGAAGAGCTGTAAATTTTCTGTATAATAGAGGCACCAGACTTCATACAAGAAACCCTTACATCTTTACAGCACTCATAAGTGCTGACTATATCTGAGTTTTTGATTTTTCCAGTGCTACAGAAACAGCATGGAGTTTTTTGCATTTTGACATGTATTTTAGAAGTCTTTTTAGCCCTAGCAACTTATGACTTTTATATAAATCTTTTCAGACCTATAGAAACAGAACTAATACTTTCCATGGAAGCATAAGTCATGTTCCCTAGGTTTACTTGGGCATTTCTTTCCAAATATATTTTTATTGTTCTGCTATTCCTCCTTTTTCTTCACTGGATTTGTTAAATATTTTTAATGTATCATTCAGAGGGGGTAGGACTAAAGGCCTTGTCTCATAACTGAGGAGTTCCAAGGGCATTTTTGGTGGAACACATTCAAAAATAGAAAAGAGGTGAGAACTAAAGTGACCAAAACTGCTGATGATACTAAGTTATGGAAGAGTCTAAGGACAAATGCTGACTGTGAAAGATTGTCAAGACACCTTATAATACCAAGTGGCTGGGAAATTAATGGCAGATGAAATTCAGTGTGTTTAAATGTGATATACATGGGGAAGACCAATCCTAATTTTACATATGAATGCTATGAAGAGCTCTTAGCTGCCTGTTACTACTCAGAAGCAAGATCTTGATGTTGTGGAATAAAATCCTGTGAAAATGTCAGCTCAATACACAGGAGGAGACAAAAAAGAAAATCAAATATTATGACTTGCTGAGACTTCATAAAAAGAAATACAGAGAACATTATCACTGCGCTGTGGAATTCACAGTTTGTCCGTATCTTGTACATGAAAGTGTGGGAATTCTCCATATCTTGCATACTTCACCTCTAAAAGAGAATAACTGAACTGAAAAATGTTCAGTGAAAGCTGGCAAAGATACATGAACAAAGATGAAGATCTTCTGTATGAGGAAATATTGGATAGGCTAAGGCTGTAAAAGAGAGAACTAGGTATTAAAAAGCATACAAAATCCTAAGTGGTATTAGGAAATAGGGATTAATGGTTCCTGTTCCCTTCAGTGCAGACAGTGAGACTCCAAACAAGCCAGTCAGAGTTGATGCAAAACACACAAGATGTGGTTCTCTGTATAGCAACTCAATAAATAGTGGGACATGGATGCTCAAATTGGTGAAAATTGCAGGTGAGACTGGACAAATACATGTAAGGGTAATCTGCAAAGACTTGCTACATGAGAAAGACTACCCTTGGTCTGGGAGAACTTCATAAAATGAAAACAGTTGGAGTTAAGGAACGCTTTTACCAGAAACATCAGGTATATCTGCCTACTCTTGTTCATCTCTTAGCATTCCTTCTTAGGTTTTACTGGGGAAACACATGGCTCTAAACAGACCTTTTGTCTGATTCCGTGTATTCTCAAATTTTTCTTAAGTGCATTTAAGTATCTTGTTTCACCTTTGGTACCGCCCTTGAATTTTGAGTTCAGCCTGGTAGATGAGCTTTTTTAGGTATTTGTTGGCTGCAAACCTTTCCTCAGACTCCAAAACTGTAATGGTGATGTGTCTGGTGGCTACATTTAATGTTTACATGTACAGCATTTTCCATGGTGTTTTGATTTCCACGGGAAGGAAATTGTGGGCATACAGGTTAAAAGGTCATTGGAAAAGGATATCAGGATATACCCTGCCATACACCTGCTGCACAATCAGTGGATGGCTTTGGTCTCTGGTTTCTTTTTCAATAGATGTCTAGAAAGCTTCAAAACCATCAAAACCAGGCTCTGTTCTTCCCTTGAATTGGTTCCAGTGAAATCATGTTGATGTTTTCCATCCACTGAACAGATATTTGCTATCAATGTCAGACAGCACTAGTCATTAAAGATTGAATTTCTAGGCCTCAAGACATTAATTTTGACAGAATGTGGGGAGGGACTTGATTTAAGTTAAGGAAGCGTGAGTTATTGAGAGGAAGTTCTATTACACTGGACGCATCTCACATTTGGCTTAGAAAAGACATCAGTAGCTACAGCAAACATGAGGAATTAGTACAACCTGTCTCATCTAGAATGTTTGCCTGTCTTTATTTTTTATGTTTAGCATTTTTACTCCAGCATTTGTAAATCTTCTCAGGGATCATTTGTTTGGCACAGCTGTGACATGCTTCTGCTCAATGTCCTGTTCATAAAACTGCCTTTGCAATGGGCTGCTGATATAATGCTTGGAATTTACATCTTGCCATCAGTTTTATGTTTCAGACTACACAGAGTATCTAATAAATGACTTCTGTACATATTAAGGTATATAAAGGTTCTGCTACTTTTTTGAAATAAGTTTGATGCTATTTTGTCTACACAGATTCAGAGGTTAAATAATAGGTTGTCATGCAGTCCTTTTGAAGGGCTCTTACTCCTTGCTGTAGGCAGAGGTCCCATAGGATCAACCTCTTAGCTATCTTTTGTTTGGGAAACTTTTACTCTATAAAAGGAGGAACATGGAAAATTTCTGTTTACACAGCAGTCATTTCTGCGCTAATATAATAGTCTCAGCACTGGTATGTTTTCACTTCTGGTGCAGGTACCTGGTGAGTCCCTACATGCAGCTGGTGGCAGTCAATTTCCTGCACATTTATTAACACTTTTCACATTTCCCTGGAGTCCTTGGCTATTACACAGTCTTATCTTTAGTTTATGCAATATATCACAGCTTGACAGTATTTTTTTTTTCAATTAACTGGGCCAGTCATAGCAATGCTGGGACTTCATTCACAGGCAGCAAGGCTCTGTGCTGTCCTCATCTGAGCAAGGGGTGTGTCACTTCTCCTTATGAACAGCTAAAATAATAATCATTCTTTGTCAAGGCTGCAACCTACAAAGAGATTAAATAAAGTACATTATGCATGTTGAAAACACACTAAACCTAGATGTATTCTCACCATATTAGGTGCTGAATGTAGATATTTCCTCTGTGACTGGGCTTTTAGGCTACTACCTTTTCTTCATTAAAGATGATATCTCTAAAGTGATGATATGCACTCAAGAAATTACTCTAAATCAGTGATTTCAGAATAAGGTAGAAATATTTGCTTACAAGATTCCTTAGTTACTGCAGCCCTGGAGATAAAAGCCCTGTAGATGTGGTGCTTCGTGACATGGTTTTGTGGTGGACTTGCTAGTGCTGGGTTAATGGTTGGACTCAAAGATCTTGAGGGTCTTTTCCAACCTAAATGGTTCTATGATTCAAAAGCAAGGCCAGGAATGTATTTGCTAAGTAATCACATTTCATTTCCTATAATACAAACCAGAGATTAACCAACATAACTCCATTAAGAAAAATAATTACAAGGAGGTTTCATAAAGTTTTTACGTTTTTCGTTTTTCTCAGGTGTCAGGGAAAACCTGTGTTGAATAAAATCGTTGCAAAATTTTCATGTTTTCTATATCTACATAAAAGACCAAACGTATGAAGTCTGTATGAATATGTCTTTTGACTCTGTATCCTACAATTATTAAGAAGCATGAATTAATTATCTTTCATTATCAGCTGAGTTAATACCTGGACATATCATCATACCTGGGAGAAATGAAAAATGAGAACTTGAGTAAATTCTCAGCTGATGATAGATGAGCCTATGATTGCAGAGTCCAGGCTACATTATAATTTGACTTCAAGATTTGGGTATGTCTTCTTTTTTTTTTTAATGTGTCTGGACAATTTAATCCTGTACTAATTATAAAAACTTCTTGGGAAGCTTTTTTCACACTGTCTTTCATCAGGAGCACATTAACTAAGTGCGCAAAGTCCTCATAGCTTGTGGCAATTTTCTAGTGGTTATTAATAGTTCGGTTCTGATCCTGAAGGTGAGATGGGAACTATCAGTATAAAAAACTTATTTCTTCTTCCCTGCCATTTTACTAAAAATGCTGTTATAATAAAAGTTTGTAATCAGTGGTGTTGCAATTAAGCCAAAGATGTTTATGGTGTTTACTATTTGTGTTCTGCAGTTTTGGAATTCAAGAGCATTATTTTTTGTGCAATAGTACACGTCTTCAACATGTATGACTAACTTAATGTGGCAAATAAGAATAAGAAATGCTGGTATTTCAGTTTGCTGAGGCATTACAAGTGTTTTTTTAAATATTCTATGTTTCAGGAAAATAGATGGATCATTATATCTATAAATTCTTGGCTGATTCTTCATTTCTAAAATTCTAATTGAACAGGGATATTATATTCTGTCATTTAAATTACTTTATATTTTCCCTTATTCTTCAAAAATTGCTGTATTTTAATTTTTTTTATCTTAGAAAGATGCATTTTATTTAAATGTTTATAGGTTAAATTATTAGTACACTTATTAATTTGAAGGATATTTCTAAAATTGTTTTATAACCAATTATTGTATTGATGTTATTAAGTAAATAGTACATATAAAATTGTACATAAATTTAACTAAAATGTAATTTATGTAAACTCAAACCTTCCATGATAATTTTATGTCTAATTATCTAATTAAGAAAAAAGAAGGAATACTTAATATGCAAAATTCAGCTTTTATTTTGAATTTTATTGTTTTTAAGATGAAGAGAAGGATAATTGAACTCTAGAAAAAGCTGATCTAATAATTTGTTCCACATCTCTGATCTGTCATTGAAGAGAATTTCCTAATTAGCATTTTGACCTTTATAAAGATAATTTAGTGAATCTTTCATTAGTAATAGACCAGGCAGGAATCATGGATTAAAACATGAACTTCTTCTGATGATACAAAATCTACTTTAAAAATATTCTGGATGTTCCCGTATTAACTTTGGTGTTTGATTCGCAGAAACCCTTTTAGGTCAAGCTAGCATTTGCTGACAGAATGTAAGTTAACAGACCATGAGCAAAATTCAACCTGATTTTTAGAGAGGCTTTCAAATCAGGTTTCCTGTCAGCTGGACTGGCATTGTTTGTTGTAATACTTTTTAAATTTTTTATTAAAATCAAGATCATTAAGAATTAATGGGATCTGGTGAGCAGTCTGTGTAAAATAATAGTTGCGATGTCAAATTCTCAGAGGCTTCAACCACACTCAGTACACTTTTCCACAGAAACACTTTTGCTTGGAGTGACTTTTCTACAAGAGTTTTGAAGTGCAGTAAGTAACAGGCTACTTTGGGGCACTACTGTAGGTAACAACTCTCATTGCATGTACTGCTGGAACTTGGTGCTGGGTTGGTGTGCCAAGGGAACATTAACAAAAGTGGAGCTTCTTCAGTTGGCAATTTTTGGTGCCTTTAAGCACATTCTTTATTCATGCCTGTTCAATGAAGTGCATAGGAGTTTATACTCAAATCATGCCAAATGTACTGGGATATCTGTTTGTTTAGATTGTGGAATTATGATTTTTTGACAAACAGTATAGATTTCCTTTGTTTCTATAGGCTTACGAGGCTCTTGCCACTTCTGATCTCTAGAAAGTCCTGGGAATCTCAGACCAGCCTGGCTCTGACAGGTAAGATGGCACAGTCTGTCGTTGGAATTAAGAAAACTGAGTGCATGGAGATACAGTCTGCTGGGAAAGCGGCAATATGGCTTCTGTAAAAGGAAATACTGGCTCAGCCTGACAAGACCAGGGCAGGGCAGGCAGAGTGGAATCTCCAAATAGGTAAGTTGTGAAGTCATGATGCAGCATGTAAACTGGATGTGGGTTTCTTTTTCACCAGCTACAGCACAAAAGCTAGGAAGCACTTGGTGAAACTAGTGAGATTGATTGGAGACAGATAGTTTACACAATGGAAAATAAAGCTGTGAGACCTCCTGACACAGGAAATTGTCAGGGGAGACATAATTAGTTGAGGGATTAGATAAATTCCTGGAGAGGTCCAGAAATGAACAGCAGGATTAGGCAGAAACATACCAGAAACCCTCCCACAATTATGGCTGCCCAGGAAGTATGAGAACAGATGGCAGAAGATGATTGTTGAAACATGTTCTGCATAGTTCTAAATAACATTTCCTAATGCTGGCTGAAGGGATTAAATATATAGCCCATTGTTCTGAAATATTAGAATTTATCTTACATTCATATTTTGCAGGTCGCACTGCTCTGCATTTTCTCATTTGATTTTCAGGTAGTTTGGAGCTCAATCTATTATTTCTTGAATAACTCTGCTTTGCTGAAGGACATTTTGTGCCACCTTCCAGAGAGCACTCATTACTTTAAGAAGCTTCACTGATTTTGGCCTTTAAAAATTCCTTTATTCTGATAGACTATGACACAACAGAGTCCCTGGAAATTTCTTTTCTTCACTTAAAATGCAGAAAAACCTACTGAGTTAAAGGAAAAGCACTATAAGTGTCAAGACATTTGCAGTGCAACGTCCTTGACTTTGTGTGTTTCTAGCCCTATAGTCTTCAGGGAAGTGCAGTTCTCTTCTTGCAGTGATGGAACATGATCTGTAGTGCACATAAGCTAAAGGTTTGGGTTCCTGATGTGCAGAAAAAATCTGCATATTGACAAATCACACTGTGTTTTACACTGGAGATGGGTAATTTTTAAGCATGGGTAAAGCCATTACTCAGAAGGCCTGTGGGTGGTGGGAAGTGTGACTTAACTGGTGGGAAAACTATGAGGAAAGGGTAGAATCAGCCATTTGTATATAGCTGGCTCACAATTTCTATGAAAACAGAAACTGCCCTGAGCACTTTTTAATGAACACAGTCATATTTCCCGTGTAAAGACTTGTAGCCAGACATACTTTTCAGCAAATAACCCAGTGCACACATTCTGACCACTGATACATCCTGAAACAAGCACATGATAGTGCTTGTTTATTTGCTTGCTTATTTATTTTACAATTGCACCTCAGGGAAGGTTAATACCTCTGTAGGTACCCAAAGTGCAGTATGCTGTGGGCACTGATTGTCGAAGCACATCATTACTGACTTGGTTGTGCCATGGATGTGCAATTTATCATGGAAGGTGATATGGTAATATGCTAATAGAATGTTATATTATTTTTTCCTGACAATTTGACTTGCAACTAAACATGACATGTTTATAATTTTATGGTAATTCTTTATTAATAATACAAAAGAAAATAATACCCAAAAAAGGACAAAATGGGATTGTAGGATAGAGCATGAGATTTCAGGAAAATCAGAATCAAACACCTCATGAAAAATGGTTTTCCTTTCTTCATTATATGCTCCTGTGTGCATAAAAAAGCCTTGTGTTTGTGGAGATAGCTGAGTTCAGACAGTGATATTAAATTATCTGGTTAATATTGGGAAAGGTCTGGTATTCAGTCAGTTTTTTGACAGATTTCTATTCCCAGCTTTTTACCCATTCCTGCATTTTCTAATGGAGATTAGGGACTTTAGGCTTTAAAATATAGAGTTCAGAGAGTCTTTGCCTATTTCTTTCTTCTTCTTCCCACACTTTTCCTTCCCTTTTCCCTTCCCTATATCCCCACATTACTGATACGGACCGGGTGACCAAACACAGGCATGATATCTCTATTAACCCAAGTAATGGAAAATGTGTTACAGAAAAGTTCCATAGTTAGAAAGAACAGTGAGTAAACTCTGCTTTAACTCAGTAGATCAGTAAGAAAAAAAAAAATAACCAGGGGATCTTAAAGCATTTTCCTCATCAGTTTTTGCTGTTATTTGGATTTGTTTAGACTACTGTGAGACCATTACATCAAAAAAGTGCAAGCAACAAAAAAAGGATCTCATCTTAAATTCTGGGCTGGTAAAAACTTGTTCTTGCTGTAGAAATGTTACACAGAAGTAATGATGTATTTTCTTCATGCCTGTTAGGCTGCTTCAAGCAGTAGGTCTAAGACTAGAAGTTCATACAAATGTATTTTTATATCTCTTTTTAGATGTGTCATTAAAAATATTTTAAAATTAATGAATGGAGATTTTTTTTTTTTTTGCAATATCTTCTTATTCTTTTGCAGTGGTTTGTGACTGGTTTTCTTTGCATCTGAAAGAACAGACTGAAAGGAAACCTGAGGAAAGGCTCTGCATTATTGTCTCCATGCAGAGGAGAAGGTAAAGCCTGCAAATATCATATGTTGTAATGGACATCATTAATCCATTTTAGTGAAGCCTGGGAGAAATGGAGCAAGTTTTGGTAAACAAACTCCAGATGGAGATAACAGAAAATGTGTAGAAAAATGGCACTCAGAGGGAATACCTCCAAAATATAATTAAGTGGGCAGAATGATTCAAACAAGATGAATGATGCAATATTTTAATTGCAGTTTTGAGAGACTGTTTTGATGTTTGGGGTTTTCGAGGATAAGAGGTTATATGTATTTCTCAAAATAAAATTAAACTGCTATTTTAGCACTAGCATTTAAATTTGAGATCTGTTGACACTTAAGTTCTAGTGTTACTTTTTGACAGTATTTCTACGTCTTCCACTTTTTCTTATAATGATTAAGTAACACTGATTTGTATACGAATTCATGTTCTCCCCAGTTACAATAGCAGAATTAGACTGTAAACCGTTTCACTGCATTGGAATCTTTTGACACTGCCTGCCAAGTGTGATGAAGATTACTGAAATAAGATGTATTAATGGCCTGCTGTGGGCAGGGACACCTTCCTCTGGACCAGGTTGCTCAGAGTCCCATCCAGCCTGGCCTTGAACACTTCCAGGGATGGGACATCCACAGCTTTTCTGGGCAACCTGTTCCTATGTTTCACCACCCTCACAGGGAAGAATTTCTTCCTAAAATCTGATTTAAACCTACTCTCTGTCAGTTTGAATCCATCCGACTTGTCCTGTTACTCAGGCCGTTGTAAATAGCCTCTCTCCATCTTTCCTGTGGGCTCCCTTCAGGTATTGGAAGGCCACAGTTAGGTCACCCAAAGCCTTCTCTGTTCCAGAACAATTCCAGTTCTCTCAACCTTTCCTTATAGGAGAGGGCCTCCATTTCTGTGATCATCTTGGTGGCCTCCTGTGGATGATGAATATAGGTATTCCTTTTAAGCCTACATATTTGCTCCTCAATGTGTATTTCCCACTTTTCAGCCCTTTTTGATCACTGTAGAACTTGCAGCTACAGCACATGAAAAATTTACAGCTGAGCTTGAAAAAAACTAAATAGACAAACTCATAGATTGTAGAACCCATTGAAGCTTATTAAACACAAAGATACCACATTTGGCTCAGGAAGGGTCTAAGCCTCAGGGTGGCTGCTGAAGTAACATCTTGCTGTAGCAAACACTTTCTTTTGCTTGTACTCTTTTTAAGTATATCTCGCAGACCACAGGATTAGACTTTTGACCCCATGTGTCTGTTCTAAAAATAGAAAAAAAACACTCCAAAATATTTGCTCAGCTGACAAAACTAGGGTGGAGTTACTAACAGTGAACTCTGTGGACCTGGGGGATTAGGAAGAGGCAGATTTTTTTTGCTGTCAGTTTCCTTTTGATTATGGTGCTTCTGAATAAATAAAAATTCAGTCTCTGTGACAAGCAGCATTTTTTTTTTCCAGTGAACAACTCACTGCAATCTTCCTGTGTTGTAAGATCTTTCACCAGCAGTGCCATTGCATGTATATAATACAGAGGAAAAGTGATTTTGTGCACTTTGAGAAAAACTGACCTACACTTCATTAGACTGGATCCTACACCAACAAAATTTCTTTTATCCATAGTCCTAACTTACTTCAATTTGTTTTAATAATCAGGTGAATATTAGAAAAATAGAAATATTCCAAACCCCAAACAAGCTGAAAACAAAAAATACCCACAAATAATAATTTAAAAAAGCAAAACAGTAGGTCCTAGCAAAACCTTGAAGCTCATTCTGCGGTGTTTGAATTTTCATTTGGATATGCAAACTAAGCAGGATAGCAGCTGTTTTGGAAGATAAGATCTACAATCAGCACAATCTTGCTAAATTAGATAAACATATTAAATGCTGAAAAATGAGCAGACATGTAGAAGAAAGTGGGAAGATTTAAGTAATAGGTTCGTGCCAAATGCACAAAGGTAGAAGAGAAGTTGTCTAGATAATTGTATTATAGAGCAACATTTATGGATTAAAATCAATGAAGAAGACATTTGTACAGGTATGGTGCATTGGGATTATCACATAAGAAAATGAAGGAAGATTGCTCTGATCTGTTACTGAATCTGCCAGAAACTAGGTATTTGATGTATGTTTTCTGTTCAGTACAGGTCAGAAGTCTTGTAAAATAGAACAGTAGAATAGTTTGGGTAGGAAGGAACCTTTAAAGGTCAGATAGTCCAACCTTGCTTTCAGTGAGCAGGGACATCTTTAACTAGATCAGGTTGCTCAGTCATCCAGTCTGACCTTGAGCCATCTTTGAGATGGGTTTATGCCACAAAATAAACTCTAGATCCAAATTTGTATTTAAATCAGTATCAGAATTTATCTGTAGGTTTCCATTTTTGTTATTTTGTATTTGTCTAAAATGGAAGCTATTGACCTGTATTTACCATTTAGGATTCAGTACACAGAAAGCAAGAAAGAAAAAGAGAATGCAAATTTCTCTTTTTCTTTTTCTTTCTTTCTTTTTTTTTTTTTTTTTAATGTAGCAAATGCCTGCTACAGTATTTATATCCCACAGGAATGTCAGGTGAGCAGTGAAATAAAACAGTCTGAATGCAATAAATGGTTTATTGACATTAAAAAGTGGATAGATTAGAAAAAGGGGGACACACACCATGTGAGTTCAAGGGTATGAAAAGTGAATACTTGTTCTAATTTTGCTAAAATATCTGATAAATCTGAAAAATTATGAAAATGTCTTCTGGAAAAGGTAAGGAGTGTTTTTGTGATTACTTTGTTGGACTAGCAGAAATAGTACAATTCTCTCTTTATTTGGGTTGCATGTTTAACAAAAGCTAGTGAGAGGTAGAAGGCCAATGAATTATAGACAGAACTGTAATCTTCCCCTCGGTGCCTCATCTTTCATATCTCTCTGAACTAAACACTTTTCTTTCTGACAGTTTTTCAGCAAATAAAGCTTTTCTTTAAAAAAGAAAAGCTGAACGGGCCTGAACTCTCCAGGGTGAATAAATGGAAAATCAACATTCTGCTGGATTTCATAGATTATTTAAACAGACTTAATGGTATTCTCTTATATCACAAAAAAAAGAAGAGAAATATAAAAATGAAATGTGATGAGGTGAAGATAGTGTACAGTATCATTAAATAGATATAATATTTAATCAGGAAAAGGACATTGCTAAGATGGCTGTTTGTTCTGAAATAATACACTCCAAAAACAAACTGGATACTGTCTGTGAGCTTCTGTCTGCAGCTTTTTGAGCAGTTTGGAAAAATCATATCTGAAATTCATTTATACTGAAAGTTTACCCCCCAAGACTTTTCTGCCATAAAATATGCACTTTTTAAAGAGCAAGTACTTAACTAATAAGGTTCATGGTCTTTTGAAGCCAGCTTTATGATGTTCTTTCTCTAAAGAACAATTTAATTAGATATCAAAATGTCACCTGCAGTGAGAAAAATCCCTGAATGTTAATGTTAGAGTTGTGTGTTGCCTACAGAAGTGAAAGTCAGTGATACTTCTATTTTACCCTGTTTCTTTAGAGACTGAGCGGAATGGTCATAATATTTGTTTACCATCAGAAGAAACTTATTGTCTAACCTAGGATCTGAGTCATTACCCATTCACACATTAATTTCCACTGGGTTTTGCATATAGTATCAAGGCTTTGGTTTTGGCAGAAAATAGGGGATAAGTTTTCAGCAATTAATGTTTTAATGATTAATAATGATGAATGAAGGGAATTTATAAGACTATGCAGAAGATTTCTTTGAATATAAACAAGGTTATAATTTTTCAGCCAAAACTGATAATCCCAATAGGGGAGAGAACCCACCTGTTAACTGCTTCTGCAATTATTAGATTTCTTTCATTTATGTATTTTGGATTACAGCAAATAATCACAGAATCATAGACTATCCTGAGGTGGAAGGGACCCACAAGGATCATCAAAGTCCAACACCTGGCCCAAGAATCCCACCATGTGCCTGAGAGTATTGTCCAAAGGCTTCTTGAGCTCTGTCATGTCTGGTGCTCTGACCACTTCCCTGGGGAGCCTCTTCCAGTGGCCAACCACCTTCATGATGAAAAATATTTTTTCTGATGAACATTGGTGTCTGTTACTCTACATTGCAAGAACTACATGAAATCAAAAGATTGTGGTGGATACTTGTGTCAAAAGTTGTTCTGCAGCAAACCATCACAAAAAGCTCTTCAAATAGTGGAAGTTCTGAACTAACATACTTTCTCTTATGCATTAAAAAAATTAAATTTGAAATCTTACTTTATTCAACTGAGGGGGGCAGGGGGAATCCAGATACCATTATATCAGGGGTGTTATTACTAGGTATTAAGCATGCTGAGTAATCAAGCCAAAATATTCCTTCCAATTATTTAGTACAGAAAAGGCAAACAACTGCTTTGAAAACTGTCAATTCTATAGAAGCAAGTGCAGTGTTTGCTCTTCAATCTTTAGACAAGCTCTAGTGTCAAAACTTGTGAAATGAGGGTATCTGTCTCAAGAGAGCCTCAAGATATATTTTAATAGAACAAATAGCTTTATAATAAAACAGAATAGAAATGTAATTTTAAATGCATGTTAAATTTTCTGCCACTTCAAACAAAGGCTGACATTTTTAATCTTATTCACATTTTCTGTTTATATTATAGATGTAATTTAACAGCTACTAAGTGTAGAGTCCAGTAGAATTTTGGTTGGGCTGTAAGTGCAGGATTTCACTGTTAATTAGAGGACATAAAAGAAAATATTAACTTTTTTAAAGATCCAGGATATCATTCACCCTCTTGTAAGGTTCTGTCCTGTTTCAATTGCATTTTTTTTTTCACGTTCAGAAACTTTCCAGATAAAAGTCACATTTCAGGCCAAAACCTATGCCTTAGCATTTACATAGCTAAAGAGGAGACAGCAAGTAGTAACAGCAAATCCATAGAAATGTAAATCCTGTTCCACATACTGCAGCGGGAGTGAGAGGAGTGTGTGTCTGGTGCTGAGCACCAAGGTCTCCCTTGCAGCAGAGAGACTGATGCCTCCCGGCCACCACTGCGTAATTCAGTACAACTGGCCTGGAACAGAATGCAATTGGAAAAGTGGAAGTCCATCAAATCATCTTGGAAACTCAGTGAGGAAAAGGCAGACATGACACAGCCCAGAGGCCAGGAAATGAAAGCTGAGGATGTGCTTCCTCCCTCTGATATATTTTCAACGTCCATTTCGTCCTGCCATTTGCATTGCTTTATTGAAGCTGCTACATGGATGCAACACGCTTCCTGTGGCCTTTCCATTTTTTGTTTTTCATTTTTCTTCAGTCTAGAAGTTTAATTCACATGAGGGCAGGCTCAAGCAGTGCTCCCAAATCCATTGTGTATTCCATGTCAGCTGCAGCTGAACAAGCAAGAACATGGACTGATGTCCCCACGGCTTGTCTGTGATGTTCAACAACTTGAAATGCTGCCAAATCTGCTTACTTTCCCCTGCTCTCAGAAACCAGTGAACCACATTCCCGTGCTAATCAACTGCGAACTGCCAGGTGATTTCATTGGATGTATGACTGAACCCATAAATTTAAAATGGGGGTGGAGTATTCAGTGAAATTACCTGTCAAAATCTATTTGTAAACAATCATTCAGTCTGTAGGGTGACTTTGCAACCCTTAGGCATGATTAAACAGATTGAGACCTTTGCTTGCATTTTGTGCTGCCTTTTTAAATTTTCCGGCAATCGCTTTGTTTGGAGCTTGTGGATTGGCACAAAGATCTTTTTTATTCTGTGCTAGCACTAATTTAATGCAAACACCACCTAAGCAAGAAGAAACTAAATTTTCTTTTTGATGGGTGACTCTTCACAATGAATTACAAAGGGAGTTAATATTGTCAGAACATACATGCAAAATCTTTAAAACAAAACCACCCAATTTGTCTGTTTAGTTGATGTTCTTTCCTCTCCGTCAGTTTTGGGTATGTTTTACTTCTTTTTGAAATCCTCTAACTGCCAATATTTTAATGAGGCTGTTTGTAGTTAAAGGAAGGCACAGATTAGACCAGATACCACAGGAAGTTTGCAAGATCAAAGCTTCTTACCCTTTCATAAGTCTAATAGGATGCACTGAAACCCAGTTTCAGTTAAATAAAAATATTGACTTCTCTTTTTGAGGCATAATATTTCCTATCTATTTTGCAGAAAGCATTTAAACATTTTCTTTAATGAATGTGTGACTATTGATTTCTATAAAGGAGACTGTGGATATGTTTTTCTGAAAATTTTTATCTAGGTTTTTTTATTGACAAAGAGAGCACATTGTTTAAAAGTATGATGCAATCTGTATTTGTAGCGGTTTAATAGGCCTTGGCATTTTCAGAAGTGAAATAGTAAATTAAGTATTTAATTGATTTCATAATTACTAGTGCCAATGTGTTTCTAGAAGGCTTGATCTGCATTTTCATAAAAGTAATATGATATAACCCTCAATTCTTATAACTCATTTTAAAAACACCCAAAAAATTCATAAGAAGTCCCCTTCTATTGTAATAAGTTTGGTTTTCTTAAATGGATTTTTGCCTTTGCATACTTTAAAATAGTTATTTGAAAATTTTGGATTAACCATCCAGGACCATGGAAGAGTAATATGGCAAAGTGCAAGAAATTTTCAGAGCTACTCAAACTGTGAAATTAGAGTGTTCTTTCATACTGTAAAGGGCCATTATAATTTTTAAAAAATCTGCTTCAAGGAAAAATAAAGGATTGCACATTTTATGGATAGGGGACAAGCTGAAATAGTAACACTGAAATGTGATTAAAAGCACATTACATCATTCAGTAGTATTTTAACAAAATGTGGAGACAGAATGGAGTGTATTCATAAAAGGGGAAGACATAGTAGAATAAAATCTCTTCACTCTTTTCTGTCATTTTGAAGTATATTTCTAACTTTTTTCCTCGTTTTCTTCATATTATTTTAAATGTATTAGAAGTTTGTGTATATAAAATTAAACTTACATGTTGAAACAGACTTTCTAGAGGCAAAAAACCTGAGCACTCTCATCAAATAAGTTAAGTAAACATTTTGTAAAAAAAAGTGTTTGTAGAAAACATTACATAATTCATATTGCATCTTTTGAAGAACTTCAGTGTCAAAGAAAATTTTTTGAAAAAAGCTGCATTATCCTTTTTTTGTTTTTTTGATTTGTTTTCTGTTTTCTTTTTAATTTTAAAATGTTAGGCACTTCAGGACCTGAAGTAGGTAATCTTTGATTCTTTTGATATGAGGTTTTTGAATTCTTTGTTTATGTTTGAAATCTATCAGAAGTCTTAAAGCTAGTGTCAGTGTTACGCTTTGCTTTTTATTTTGTTTTGATTAAAGTACTTATATCTATCTTAAGAGTTTTTTCTTCTAGAAATATCTGAGATAATTGCCTGTAAAAATACGGAAATTGGGAGACTGATTAGGGAAATTAAATCTCAGAAACTGCATTTCTCTATTAACCTCCTGGGGATGGGGATCCATCAGGATCCTTCTCACCATAACACTTCTCAATTCTACTTTGAAAGTATCTATTATGACCCACTCCTGAAGGGGTAACTCGGGTTCTTGTTAATAGATCCCTTGGGGAGAACTAGAGTGAAACGACACTGAATCATCAGTGTTTATAAAAAATATTTATATATATATTTGTAGGGTGTATTTTACAGCAATTTGTTTCCAATGGAAATGATTATGTATCCATTTTGGTTATTATCTGTAGTAATATATCAATACAAAAATAACACTTCAGAAAATGTATAAAGGAAAGAAATAAACAGAAAGAAAGGATAAGAGTAGAAAGATGTCATTGCCCAAGGATCCAGCAGTGATTGATGCAATTTTGATGTCTGAAGTGATCAAAGTGATGGTCACAGTCTTCATCTGTCGAGGGTGGGGGAAAGGACATGGAACACAAAGTTCAATGGGTTAATAAAGCTCAAATTTACGTGGGAACACCCAGGTACCTCTCCTGCTGGGGGAGTTTTACACTGTTTGCTGCGACACTGTGGATCTGCTGCAACATTTTGGATTTTGTGCAGTCCTCTGCTGGAAGGCCCCAGAAATGAATCTGGGGGTACTTAATGCCTTTTGGTGGCTTATGACCCCTTCTAAGATAAGACAGTTGCCTCCCACATCACTGCAGTTGAGCCAGTTTTGCTCCATCAGAAGGGACAAATACCTCCAGACCTACTTGTGAATGTCCCAATACCTTCCTCAGGGTGGGGGAGGGTTTTAAAACTGATCCAGTTCTGTGAGAGAGGACATAGGCACTATAAAAATCACTATCCCACCTTGCAGGATCTGCTTCTTACTGGCCTTCTCCCTTATCTGGCTCAAAACCCAGCTTGTAGCCACCAGTAGTGGGTGCTCTTATGAGAATCTTATGAGGTTTCAACAGCACACACCCCAAAACCGTCCTGCTCGCCCTTGAGGGGTGCAAACCCAGCACCCACAAAGCACCCGCTGCCTCCACACAGGGCCGATTGTTTTGAATCATTAACCAGTCTCTCACAGTATCTCATTTGTTTTATGAGTTTTCTGCTACTGACCTTTACTGTTGCAGTAATTGATAGGAAAACAGGTATTTGAACATATGAAAATGACAGATATGTACCATGTACTTCATGCAGACTGTAAACTGGTGACAGCAATCTTTAACATTCATTGAAGTTGCTTAAAATCAAACTACATATAGAATGGAGCTATATGTAATTTAGGGTATTGGTTTTTACTTAAGATATCCTATTAGCTTATAAGAAATGCATTCAGTCATAAATCAAATCAATAGGCCTGTGGCCGATCCCACCTTTTTTTAACTCTATAAATTGAATGGTGTGTTGGTTTTGCCTGGGGTAGAGTTAATTTTCTTCACAGTGGCTGGTGTGGGGCTGTGTTTTGGATTTGTGCTGAAAAGAGTGCTGGTAACTCAGGGATGTTCTCATTATCACTGAGCAGTGTTTGCCCAGAGTCAGAGCCTTTTCTGCCTCTCACACAATCCCAACAGTGAGTGGGCTGAGGGTGCACAAGGGGTGGGAGATGTTCAGAGTGATGGGATTTATCTTCCCAAATCACCACTGCATGTGATGGGGCTCTGCTCTCCTGGGGATGGCTGAACACCTGCCTGCTCATGGGAAATGATGAATGAATTCCTTGTTTTACTTTGCTTTTTAGCAAGGCTTTTGGTTTCCCTGTTAAAATGTCTTTATCTCAACCCACAAGTGTTCTCACTTTTACCCTCCCCCAATTCTCTCCCCGATCCCACTGGTGGGGAGTGAATGAGTATCTGTGTAGGACTTGGATGCTGGCTGGGGTTAAACTATGATAGATGGCTAAAGTACAAGCCTTGGGATACTTTTTTCAAACTCAGAAAAAAAAGATTTTACAATTTTTTTCTTTTTTCATGACCACCAGATATTTCAATAGTAAGAAGGTACAATTATCCTTTTGATTACACACTCCTTCAGTTTGTTGCAAATTTACTACCTGGGCTATCCATTTATTCATTCACTGGTCCTTTTCATTATTTTTGTAAGGTCATGTTCCATGTGAAATTGCTGAAGTCACTCAGCCAAATCAAATGTAGCCCTTGGAGGATCAACGTTGTAATGCACCTAGCCTGACAGCATTAATCCCTTACTCTGTAATACCAAGAGTTTGACTTCACAAATTCAAACTTTCCAAAAACGACAAAACATTTCAATCCTGTAAATCAGTAACAGTACACTGAAGAACTTTGTCTTTAATGATTGTGACAAGAAAGTGAAAGCCATCGGATGTTACAAAATGCTTCATCTAATTCCAGTCTAACAGTTTGGAAATCAAATTAGTTACCTTCTGCTTGCTTTCCTGAGACCTCAAGTCCTGTATAGCACCGGGATGTGGGGCAAGAGCTAAAACACTGATGTATGGCAGTTGCTGGCAGAGCTGTGGAGAAGCAGTAGAGGAGCTCTGTCTGTGTATATGTGCATCCTGCTGAAGTGATAAGTAAGGAGTGTAATATTCCTGATAAATTGAGCTGTACAGCTACTACAAAAACAGGGTTAAGTGAACATTTCTTTCAGCTCTGCACAGCTGTTTCTGCAGATTGGGTTCCTGCTCCTTAGTATTCACTGCTAGCAAAAACTCATGCAGAGAAGTTTTTGTTCAACGTGAATATTTAGGAAATTACTGTTCAATGTATGAATATCTAGTTTTGCATGCAAAAAACCCCAGCATTCATGAACAATTTTATGGGTCTTTTATTCATCATTTACCGTTCTTCTCATTCATAAGTTTCATTCTTTTAGGGAAAAAAACCCAATGAAACTATAATACTTTGGCAGTCACAAGGCAAAAAATGCAATAGGTTAATCTTTGCCTAATTTTTTCAAAACATTGTTTATAACAAATTTATCCACAATCCTAAGATTTTTGCTTTGAAGAACAAATAAAAAATTCCATTTCAGTTAATTCAATACATTTACTTTAGTACTGAATGATAAACACATGAAATATATAAAAATTAGGACTTTTTTTTTTTTTTAGAGCTTTTAAGGCTCTCTAAGGTTAAGCATAAAAGTGTTTAGTTAACCTGTTTAATCCTTTAAAAATCCAGAGGATTTAGATTTAGTGTGAAGGACTATCTCAAAGGTCAGATATTGATGGTAGCTACCATTTAATAAAATTACCAGATTTTTTTCCCCATAAAGTGGGAATTTTAATGAAAAAAATTGTGGGGAAATACTGCAGAGAATTATTGTACCAATCAATATTAATTAAGTAAGTAAAAAAAAAAAAAACAAACCAAAACCTAATCTTGTTCTTTTTTCACTGTTTATAACATATAATGCAAAGATAATTGTAGGAATGTCTTTAGACTGGGATATTAGACACCAAATACTCATAATTGCATCTTGTTGATTTTCCAGGATCACCTCCTCCAAGTTCAAGAGCAGTCCATGCCTATGTGCAAGAAGCCAAACAAAGGTGGCAGAAGGTCTGCAGAGATGAACAAGTAGCTTTTGCCAAAACTCAAACATGGAAAGAAAGCATACAATAAGTGGAAGCAGGGACAAGTGATCCAAGAAGAATATAGAGACAGTGTCCAACCATGCAGGAATGGGGCTGGGAAAACCAAAGTCCTTGGTGTGTATGTCACAGAGTGATACTGGGACCACTGCTGTTCAACATCTCAGTTAATGACCTGCATAACGAGACAGAATCCACCTCCAGCAAGTTTACAGAAGACTGATTGGTGGACCAGAAAGTTGTGTTGCTCTTCACAGGAACCTTGTCAGGGTGGAGAAATGGGCAGACAGGAATCTCATAAATTTCAACAAAGGGAAATGCAAAGCCCTGTACCTGGGCCCCTCAGGGACACCAAGTTATCTCTGATCCAGAAGGGATCAAGGTCAGCAGTCTCCCAGGGTCCATTAGACAAGAGTTTTACCAGCAGATTGAGGGAGATGGTTCTTCCCCTCTACTGAACCCTGGTGAGACAGACCTGGAGTGCTGGCCCAGTGCTGGGCTCCTCTGTGCAAAAGACAGGGAGATGCTGGGGTAATTCTTGTAAACAGCTACGCAGTGATTAAGGGCTTGCAGTACATGACACATGAGGAACACAGAAGGCTTAGGAGGGATTTTATCAATGTGCATAAATACCTCATGGAGGAAGTACAGAAAATACACTGAAACACAGAAAAGCCATTTATACATAAGGAAATATTAACTGTGAGGGTGACTGACCGATGGAGCATTTTCCTCAGAGAGGTTATGGAGTCTTTCCCATTGGGGATACTGAAAATCCCGCTGGAGTGACCTGCTCTGGCTCCTTAGAGGAGGGGGTTGACTAGATGGACTCCACATTTGCCTTGCAGCCTCAGCAATGTTGAGAGAGCGGCAGCTTTTGCTTTCATAAGAATCAATCATCACTTCAGTTGCTAAGACTTGTCTAATCTGACAAGTTTAGGATGAGATGATTTGAAACTTTATTTAACCTTCATCCTAACCCTTATATTAATGCAGATTTAGATTAATTTTGATAAAAGTAATTAACTTCCCCACTGGAGCAGAGAAGATCTAGCATCAGGCTCAGTGACAAAACTGTGCATCAGTGCAACTGCACCATGTACTGTGGATGTTCTTGCTGTGCTGGAAAGTGATGCTGGAAGTCCTTGAAGTCCTCCTTTCTGGAATTACATCTCCCAACATTCTGGTGGGTTCAACACTCTCTCCTCTCATTTTTGTAGTGCATTCTCCTGAAACAGTGGTACAACAGTACTAATGACACATAAACCAAACACTCCAGCAACAACTGACTGCTATTATTTTGCTCATTCAATCATTTTTAATACATTACTTGTAAGAAATTGGTTACATATTTCTGTTTCTCTACTACTTCTTCCAAAAGGTTGCCCTTTCTGAAAGATAAGAGAAGGGCATTTAATAAGTTCTTGGCTTTGTGAACACTGTCATTGTCAGGATTTTTCTCCTATATTTCAACCACAGTACTGGGAACAGGAAAGCAGAAAGCTCTACTATAAGTTTCAGACTATGCAGATGTGTTTACAAGTAGGCAACATCTCTGGTAGTGATGAGCATTGGTAGATTCTGATATAAGGAAAAAGATATTAATATTTATTTATGCGTCATTTTTTTTAACAAAGACTTCCAAAACGTCTCAATTTCCCTCCCAGTTTTAGTCCATATAAGAAGTTTGCAAAAGCAAACTTCATGACCTAGCTTGGCACTCACATCAACTACAAAATGTTCGTATCTGACATGTGAGTTACACGTGAACATATGGAAAATGGATGTATGCACATCATGCATTTAACACTCCATTGTTATCAGAGTTTTAGGAAACCCACACACCCTTTGAATTTCAAGTTCTTGAAGGTGTACTCTCACTGTATGAGTATTTACCCAACAGAGCAACGCTATCACTGATGTGAATGGCTCAATTCACTGGTCATTCTGCTCCCTTTGCTTTGAACCATGACAGTCACTGTAGATTGGCAAGGAAATGCAACCGGGTGGCCACTGTTATCCTTCAGGAAATAGTAACTTTGACATCCAGCTTTGATGCGCCACTCTAAAAGGAAGAAAATTAAAATATCCAGAAATCATATAATCTTAAAAAATAACCAATGAAACAAGGAAAGAAAATATCATGAATCTGTCGTTCAGCTAAATATAGGACCGAGACACAAGAATGAAACACAAGAAGTTCCATTTTACAACAGTTTCTAGTTTTATAGATGTGCATGATCTATTTTTTTCCCCCTCTGGCTTATTTTTCCACGTGAAAGTTGGACTCCATAGAACAGAATATGTTGTCTGTTCTATCACATTTACAAATAATGAAAAATAACATGACAAGGATTATTAAGCAGCATAAAGCAAATAAAAGAAGAGAAGCAGAAATAACAAGGTTATCAACATTCCTCCTGAACAGTTATTTCTGTGAATTATGCTGGTATAGCTCAGTACCTGTCCACTCAGAGACTAAAACGTAGCTGTTTGAGCTTTTACTTTTGCTAAATGGTTTCTGGGACAGAGCAAGAATGTCAAAATAATAATAATAGCAATAGAAAATCCTTAAATAATCTCTCTTTAAACTGAAATCCTGCTCCTTTTATAACACTGAAATATTTATTTAGTTGAACTTCAATATATTATAGGCAAATATATTTCAGACTGCTACTTCAAATATTCAATTACTTCCAATAGCAGTTCAAACAAAAATGTTAATCAAAAGAGGATTGTAATGCCTTCCAAAATCAAAGTTGTAGCAAAAATCTAGAAGAAAAAAACCCCCAATATTTAACCACCATCCCACTAAAAAGCAAGTGAAAACATAAATTGCATGGAGAAATGTTAAAGTGATTTCGAGAATTCTGTGTCTCATATTCAGGATCCATAGCTCACTTTCCTGCCCCCCTTTGCAGGCAGCTGTGACACTGACAGTCCTTCTTTCCAGAGGTGTGCAGTCAGACTGTCCAGAAAGTACTTCTAGTTCAGCTTGGATAAAGATTAGGTGTAGTGAGTGGTCAGAGCCGGCACTGCAGAATTGTCAGGGAAGGTTTACTACCAATACAGAAACAAGCATACCCTGCATGCTTGTCTGCACTCTTGCATTAACATGTAGTTGGAGACAAGTCTGTGAGTAGAAAGACCAACTGAGCGTGTCTGTACTAGCCTTATGTCAGGTTAAAGGAGGAGGTTGGTATGTGGGCTTGGTAGGGTAAGGTCACTTTGGTAGGAACCAAAAGGACTGAACAGGCACTCAAAGCCATCAGGGAATCACAGCAGACAGGGCAGGAGCAGGACGTCACAGATGGGTTTGTTTCAAGGGTCAGCACGTTTGCTGCAGTTCCTTCCACTGTGTGTTGGTAGTGAGCACTTGAGAACACTGGAAAGAATCCCACAGTAACCAATTTCTTGCCCAGCTTGCACAGGTTCAGGGGTGTGTATCAAGCATCCTCAGCTCAACATACCTAGCATGCTAATTTATGATGATCTCTTGTGAAGGAGGCTTGTTCCAGCTCATGCCATGAGTGCCACTACTACGTCACTCTGCCATTGGCTGATGGATCCCTGTTTCCTTACAGTGACATCAACTGGTCACCTTCACCAACCAGGCTACATTTCCAGAACCTTGGGGAGACTAACCAGTACTCTCTGGAAACGTATAAAACTTAACTCAGTTTTTACTGGTCATGTAAGCCTTTGTGTTACCTTCCCTGTTCATAGGACCATCAACTGTCATTATTATTTCATATCTATTATTTACATCTTGGCACTGCTGCTGTGGTTTGTATAAATATTATCCAGCTTCCTCTAAATGTATTCTTAGTTCCCAGGTTTCTGGAAAGTATTTTTATTGCCACTCTCTTGCTCATATCCTTTCCGGCTAAGGTAGGGGCGATGCACACAGAGATGATGCAAACATCCTCAAAAGTACTCCTGTTTACATTTGCCAGGGGTACACTCACATCTTTGTCCAGCCCCTTCTCTCACCAGATCAAGGAATCACGTCCTTGCCTCCTAGTGGATGCAGACCAAGACACTTAAAAAAGACTGTCCTGAGATTCAGATTGCCACAGCTGAGAATCCAATGCCCTGTTTCAGCCCTGGACTGTATGGTGATGGAGAGTCTGGCAGCACTAGGTGAACTTTTAAGTGAAATAAAGTAAGTTTATTTTAATAAAATACAAAGGCTGGGAAAAAGTAAAAAGCAAATGCTTTGAGGCAGACAAGAAAAAAAACCCCCAAAACCCTAAGTGTAGCATTCCTTCTTTAGCTCTCACTCTAGCTTGGTTTCGTTTTCTTTGTTCTCCCCTGCCAGTGGAATAACAAGTCAGCTATCTCTAAAGTCAATTCAAACATCTCCCAGGAAATAAGCAGCAGTCTGTTAGATAAATTTCAGTCTTTTCTTGCTGAGGAGGATACTGCTCTAAGATGAAGTCTCTCATTATATCCTTTTTTCTTGGTCGACTTCTGCTGAATGGAAGTTCAGCCCTGGGTGTTCCTATAATCTCCAACACTGAAAGTGATTTGATAGGGCATTATCTCTTCTCTCTTGCACCGCTCTGCTGCAGTCACAGTTTCAGTCACTTGCCATCGTTAAAAAATTCTTTCCTATGTGTAAAGAGACAGGTAGGTTTAACTGTTAATTGACTGCAGAGTGTACTGGAATTTCTCCCTGACAAAAAGGTAAGTAGGGAACCACATCTCTGAGTATTAACTAAGGTATAAATTTTTAATAGCGGTAACTTCAGAACACTTACTTGATATAGGCCTTGATATTGTTAACACAAAAAAGCCCTTGAAGGTCACTGTACTTGGAGAGATGACTTCTAAATAGAGATGTAGTAAGACAGTCTTTTAGGATTTCTGAAACAGAACTAATAGGGTTTGGGAATACTTTTTAAAACATTTGTGTGAAAGCACAGGTGAGAAAGGTGTCTATGATATTCTGAAGTGCTTTTTTTTGTCTGTATCCCTGATCATTCTGAGCATAAACCAGTTCATGCTATTTCTTTACATTATTACTCCTAAAAGATTGGTACCATTTTACATAGTCACAGGGGCAAAAGTGATGTATGGTATAAAAGATAGAAAATACCATAATGGTATATTCATTTCACTGGTCACCAAAACAGCACTCTGTATTTAATACAAAGACAGCTCCCAGCTAAAGTAGTCATAATGAGCTCATTTGTTTGCTCCACTGAAAAATCTAATCTGCATATCTACTGATTTTTCATATATTTATCTTGTTGAAAAAGAATGTATACGTGGGGTTGTGTTAATGGAATAAACTATTGGAAATTGGAATCTGTATTTCAGTGAGAGGCTCTATGTGGAAGGGTCAGACCAGAGTTAAATTGGATGGATTCAGTGCACAGTTTCAAATGCTTATTGGCATTTTTTTGTTTGTTTTGGATATTTATGAAGTTGATGCAAATACGTTTCAGAGTTAAGAAGGAGTAAGACGTTCCATGTCATCTGAAAGTTCGTTAAAATCTGTGATTGCACAGATTGTTCCTAAGACCTAAAGGAGATGACAAAGTAAATTTACACTTATTTTTCTCACTTAATTATGGCATTTTTGGCACACTAACTATTGCCAGAATCTGTGAAATAGGCAGTGATTTGGCAGAATAAAATGAGCTGAGATCAGCAAAGTTGCTTTCCTTTTCAGTTGTCAGAATATTCAATCCCTTCAATAGATCTTGTTACATACACAGTTGATGGACCAATAATTACCAGGACAAGGAGGATGCCTTGTCCCCTTGATACTGTCTCTTTCAATTAAAACTGCTTTTTCTACTCTATCAAAAAAATATTCAGGACATACTTGTTTCCAAGAAGGAAAACCGCAAAATTCTGAGTATAAGACACAGTATAGCAACAGGTATTAGAATCCTGTTGGATATAAATTACTCGTTAATTAGAAAGACTTTACAAACTCTCATACAAAAAAAAAAAGTGTTTGCGTTGTCTTATTCAAAATGAGAAGAACAAATAAAATACCCGTGTACTAAATACTAAATAGGTACTTAACACATTTAGGTGTCAATCTAAGGTAAATACTCATAAACCCTGCTGTGTCAGGACCGCAGATTAGCTGCTCTGGGTTCTGCATTTTGACAGCAGAGATGACTTTGCAGCATAAAAGGAGAGGAGGTTCTTCACGTGTTACTGAAGCAATGGGAACAGCATGACCAAGACATGAACTAATCCTCATGGAGGGGGCTTTTATGTCCTGTCTCATATCCCAAACAATTAATACACTGTCTGTAATGGCATGACATATAGCATGACTGGGTAAGTGGACCGATTCTCTATCTTTGTTATTTTTTAAATCTACGTCACTAGGAGCAATATCATCTTTGCTCTTTTAAGTAATTGATTTAGCAGAGGTCAGAAATCCATACTGATTAGCAGGTAAATATTGTCAAGTAAATAATGGCGGTGAGAAATGTAAACAATGACATTTGCTATTTGACCTTAATATGCCCACAGGGTCAATGAAAAATTGCTGAAGGAATCATGATTTCTGATTAACCAACTAGAAAAACCTACCACAAACCAAACAAAAAGAATGAATGCAATAAAAATGAAAGAGGATAGTTAAAATCTTTTATAATTTATTCTTAAATTGATCTTTTGTTTTCATTCAATGGTTGTAAATAAGAAGAAATAGATTCAGAGTATGATATTTGGTCAGCTTTTTTATTTGCTCAAAGTAATTTTGATTTTGTAGTACAAATTGGTTTTATTTCATCTTGTTATTATACCTTCCTTCAAACTAAAAAATATTTCAGTAGCCAAATCCAAACTAGAATAATCTGGTGTCTTAAACTACAATGTAAGATGTAACCAAAGGTATGTATTCTGTCACCATCTTCATAAGCTGTTAAAAACAGGTGGGGCAGTGTTCTTTATCTCTTCCATGACACATCCCTGATAACTCCCTCCAGAGTGATATCTTCTGTTAATGGGCTATCTAGCCTCGCTGCATGACTCCTAAAATTACACCATCCCATTGTGAGATGCTCCGCCCAGGGGGAGGAACCAAGCATTCCCACCTGGATATAATCTGCAGTTTGGAACACCACAGCCAGCTCTACCTACTGGATTCCAGGACAAGAGCTACATAACCACCACTTCAGAAGAAGACCTTCAGAAGAAGACCAGGCCCTTCTACAGGATTACTGCTTCAACAGAACCCCAGCTATCACTCGAACAGGATTGCAGCCACCATTTAATCAGACTGTTACCACCACCCTGACCAACAGGGTGTCAGGTTGTATCCTGACTCTGTCAATGTTTCTGTACTATTGCATTTATTTTAATTTTCCTAGTAAATTGCAGTTCTGACTTGGAGTCTCTCATTGGCTTGCTTTCAAACTAGCACATCTGATTAGATGACTAAGCAAAAATAAAAGACCTATGTTCCATAATTATAAAAGTAAAACTTAGGAATATTAGAAAAATTATTTCAATATCCTACCTATCAAATGTGTGAAATATGTGTAGTTAAGGTTACTGTGAATTTGTACAGATGCACATTGCATAAACTGCATAGATGTGTATCTAATATTTAGAAGAACACTTTCATTAAGAGAACACTGAAGTTGCAGTGTTAGAGGAATTTAAGAAAGCACATATAGTCATAGCCTGCCATTTTATTAACATTTTAGTCATATTTCCCTGCATTTGTTCACAAAGTGTGGCCTGATGTATGCACACAGCTTGGACATCTTCACAAATGAAGGTGGGATAGGTAAAGCTTCCCACTGAAATGGGAAAACAGTGAGGTTTGGCTACCCAAGGAGAGTCATGTACTGAGGCTCTTTACCTGGAGGTTAGCCAGGTGCATTTACCTGCAGGTTGAAACCATCTGCAAATATGTAATACAAGCTAGGGCGGTTTTGTATAGTTTTAGGTGCATCAACTTCCTGCGTGCTGGAATACCAGACCTTGTGGCTGCCCATTTCCCCAAGGGTACCACACCCCAATTTCCATACCATACTTCATTTGTCTTTCTTCCTTACTTAAACCATACATCAGGAAAAAGAATGCATAGGAGTAAGCAGTGTGTCTTTCCAGCTTTGAGGGGGAACCAGCACAGGGTTTTATCAAGAAATTGTTCACAGCCTATGGGCAAACAGGGAGACAGGTCAGACAGCCCTACTGGGATGGTCTTAGCCGCTGCAGCCTGCTCAGGAGAACAGACTTCAGCTGTATTTCTAAGGCCTCCTGCTGTGATGGGATTTGCAATACTGCACTTCATGTAGGAAACAATGAATGGACAGAGGGCCCAAACAAAGCTAATCAAGTCACAAAAGATGAAAAAGAGAATAAGAAAATCCAGCTCTGCAGAGTCATGTCTGGACCAAGTCATGACCCAAGAAATCCAGCCTACAAAAGACAATGGAGAGTCCTTGGCAGCTGGGAGATATTTTAGCCAAAAATTTTGAGTGAGAGATCTTTATTCCTGTTGCATATAAAATGTAAAGCATGTTGTAGGACTCCCCAGCCAGGGAAGATTTTTTCTGAGAGCCCCTTTCATATCTGCGACTATGAAAGATGACTGATTCAGGCCAGAACGTATAAATTACATCTTTACTTGAATCAACCTAGTGAAACCAATTGCTTCTCTGACTTGGTTAGGGGGAAGCATGGAGGGAATAAATTTAATATAAACCATAAATATAAGAAAAAAAAAATTGTAAAATATAAAAAAAATAGTTATTTATCTGTAAAATCTATTACTCACATAAATCAGGGTTGCCTTGTAGTAAAACGGGTTGTTTATGAGATGATTGGGATTTTTCATTAAACATTTTTCTTCCTTTTTTTCTTTCTTCTTAATTTAAAAATTGCACGTTCTGAAGCATTTTGTAGAGAAAGATGGTATCTCTCAATTTTCTATATTTGAGGATATATTTCAAATTAGAAAGGAATTTGAAGCCATCTGAAAGCACATTAAAAGGGACCAATGTCAATTATCACTTCCAATATAGACAGCCATTAATCCTGAATACGAAACTAGGGCCCAGGTTAGAAATAATAGTAATTGATTGAACATATAATGACTTTGAATGGGTTGGCTTTTTTTTTCCTTCCACCAAAACTCTTCCCTTTTCACTGCTGATGTAATCTTTAACCTTTAGTTCTGTTACCGACACAATCATTTGGATGTTAGTCCGCACAACCCCATCTGCAAAAAAATCCTGGACTCACAAGAGTGTGTTACTGGTTGAAAAAGCATTTAGAAGCATGGCAGAAGAAAGAGAAAGTTACCCAAAACAGTAATTGAGATTAAGACAATTTCTGTATTTTAGCTTAGCACTTAAAAATAATGGTTCTGCTATGTAGATCATTTTATGTGGCAATTTTTATGCCATTTGGGTATGTTGACACTTGGTGCTAAGAATCAGCTACACTGTGTGCATAAGAGAGCTTTATTCTCCTATCTGCAGGAAAAGTTGCTAGTTTAACAAGAATTTGAAAATTAAAAATGGCTTGCCTTCAAGACCTGAATGCTTGAAACTTGTTTTGCAATCAATATAGAATAAAACTGGCCTGCTGCAAGAAAATACCACCTTGATGATAATTAATATGTTGTGTTATAGTGGTTTTAGCTCACAGAGATCTAGTACTTTACCTAAAAGAAATCCATGTACTCTTTCTCTAATCAGTGCTTCTGAGGTATTAATGCAATTTATCAGTTGGAAACTGTAGAGCAATATTATTAGGGAATTATAGAAATAACATTTTCAAGGGTTTATTATTATATTCTTACCCTGATTTATAATTAAAACACCTATAAGTATGTAGAAATAATACTAAAATTCAGGCTTAGATCATGTAAGTGAATATATTTATGAAAAATATTTTTTTTCAGAGACTGGGGGAAGCTGTGTAACCTCTGATTTGTGTTTCCAAAGAGTGAAGAAGTGGCTTATATCCATTTGAAAGATGTTTTAAAAATGTAGGAGCATACATGGCCATATATTCTCATTCCTAGAATATAGAACATTCATGAATAGCAGAGAATGTTTATTTCGAAAATTGAAAATTAGTGGCTGGGAAAACCTTACTGAACCATATAATCTTTTTAAAAGACCTATAATCAACCTACACTTAGGATCACAAGACATCTAAAATATGATTTTCAGATATACTTCACACCTTCAAAACATTTCTAATATCTTACCAGAAAGCTTGTTTTTCTGTAAAGTAGTTTTGGGTTTGTCAAAAGAAGATATATGGATTACATACCTCTAAATATATATATATATATGTATGTAGCAATAACAACTAATTGAAGTGAAAATATTCTGATCATCTTTAGTTGTGCTTTTCCTGAGGTCGAATATCTGAGTAGCACTGTTTAAACACTGTTAAATTATATTAACACCAACTTAATACGCAGGTGGTGACCTTGCTAGTAGTAATTTGGTAGCATACCCTGATTATATAATAGTACCTGATGTTCTAAGAATTCTGCATCACACAAGCAGAAAATGGAAATATATATTAATATGGTTTGTGGGTAGCTAAGCAGTCTTCAAAATATGATTTTTTTTTTTAATGCAGTCTTTATTTTTTACTCTTGAAAGTTTCTAAATAGTATTTTTTTCTTTATTTTTAAAATATCTTTTCTGAAAAGTATGTATGCTGGCAATAACTTAGGTCTATCTTCATCCTTATCAAAGCCAGTGACTCACCGTGGTAAGCCCCTGTCTCAAAACAATCATGCCATATTGATCCTGCAGATACTGCATTACAGAGTGGACTGATATTATGATTTTATATTTGAAAGATTACTTACAGCCTAAATGTAAATTGTAAGTTAGGGTGGTGGGTTTCTATTACAAAGAAAATGGATGCTGTAGCAGTATAATGTTTGTAAAAGGAAAAGAAAACCAAAATTGTTCAACTACAACCCTATTCAGCCACTGACAAAATTTGTAGGTTATGTGAAGCTCTGTAAATTACTGTGTGACTTCTTGAAAGAGAACATTTTAATAATTTGGTAAGAAAAGTTTCTTTTATTAATTCAGAGCTGGTTAAGATTCCACTGCAAAAACAACTTCTTGATATTTATCACCATCCGATTTGTAGGACCTGATGAAAGTTTTTGTAATGCCTGTTGAACTGTTGCTATGGAAAGAGGGAAAATGGCTTCAAACTGAAAGTAGGTAAGTTTAAATTAGATTGAAAGAAGAAATTCTTTACTGTGAGGGTGGTGAGGCATTGGAACAGGTTTTCCAGAGAAGCTGTGGATGCTCCATCCCTGGAAGTGTTCAAAGCCAGGTCGGGGCTCTGAGCAACCTGGTCTAGTGGAAGGTGTCCCTGTCTGTAAAGATGATCTTTAAGGTCGCTTTCAACCCAAACTGTTCTGTGATTGTATGAAAAAATAGGAAAGGGCCAGGAAGAAGGAGTAAGACAAAAACAACTGTAGAACAAGTGTCTTACTTTGAAATGAGAAGCTCAAGTTTCTATTTTCTGCACCAAAGCTGTGGGGTCACTTTAAACAATTGTTACATAAAATACAAAATCCCAAGCCCAAACAAAACCAGGGTTCTTAAAGGAACATTTAATTTTCTCTGTGTATCTAGCTAATAGAGTCTAAGCTCTCTGTTCTGTAGTGCTCTCAGTTCAGCAAGACTCAAACATCTCACCAAAACGAATAAAATTCCCATGTCAAAACCTGCCCTTTTAATGGATATTGCAAAATTGGAGGTCAATTATGGAAAAAAATACAAGAAAAGCTAAATGAAGGCATCAGTCATCAAGAACAGGTTTTGAGAGGAAGAACAGCAATAGTAGCAGTTACAGTTAAATCTAATTATGTTTGCCTTTAACAGAAATATTCAAACCTTTTATAAGTTTAGTTGCTTTTTGACAGCTTTTGAAGGTTGATTTTCAAATAGGAAAGAAATCTTTCAAGATCATCCCTAAAGTGTTCCATTTGCTGTGTTTAAAATGAAAATGGTTTTGTTTTTTTTTTTTCTGAGCTATTAAAGAGGTTGTTTTAATTTCATAATGTGTAGAAGAAAATGGAAATTGAAAAATATTCTCATGCTTCTGAAGTGAATTTTTCAGGACTAAAATGCCATCATTTTAAATTTTTTTCCCAAATAGTTTTAAATTGTTTTTAAAGCATTATACTCCAAAATAATAGGAATGTGGTAATAATACATGTGCTTATAGAACTGTAAATACTAGGCCTAACCAGGTAGCTAGATTGATTTTTTTTTTTTTAAGCTTGGTTACTTGTTAACTAAAGTTACAAACTAAGCAAAGTATGCAGTCGAATTATGTCAGAGTCCTTTAGCTGTGAGTTCACCATGGTGATGCATTCAGTCTGTTGTTTCCTGTACTTTTAGCAGCTGGAGGAGAGATGAAAACTTGATTAATCAAGGTATGCTTCTTTTCCTTTCATGTTATCATTTTGATTAATTAGTAATTACCCAACTCTTTCCTACCTTTATTAGCTTCTTCTTGTGTACTGTCAGGTTTGGAAAACTTTTGCACTACGTGACTTATCTCCTCAGAACACACTCTGATGCTTTCTTAAACACTTTATCTCATGGCAGTATATGCTGCAAAGTGCCAGAGAGCTGTTTATGAGAACAGACAATTGGATTTACAGTATATCAAATTTATATATATATATGTATATATATATATATATATGCATTAAATGTATAGCTGGTTTTGTGTAATTAATATTCAAACCCATCAACTGTAGTTGATGAGCTGCAACATGCAAAGAATTGCTAAATAAAGATTTTGAAGAAATAAAAGAAAAAGCAATATATATCAGTCTGTTTAAAAAGTTACAGTCATCCTGAATGAAAATTTTCTAAATACTTGGAAGGTCTAGCTTACTCTAAAGAAAATGTTAGAAATATTTTAATAGTTATTTAATTTCTATTAAACATTATCTTGTTTATTCCAGGAAAGTTCAATAATTATTTATATATTAAATATAATAGTAAATTTCAGTGTCTTTTTTCTAAGAAAGAATTATTGAAGTCAATCAGTTTGGTAAAATAAGGAAATTAGTTGGGCTCCACTGTATCTCATTTCAAAACATCAGGTGAATGAAAATAAATCCTAGTATTGCATGGATAGATTGATATGTTAATTGAATATAATCCCTTACAATAAATAAAAGACAAAGAAAACACTTTTGTTATTTGTTAAGGTTTTCCCTGACTATAAATTCACTACACCACAAATTCAGAACAGGAAGAGTTATTTTATGTATCTGGTTTTAAAGGATAAAATATCAACAGCACAATTTAGACTTCTGCATTGATGGTGGGTTACCGATAGCCTTCAGCAGATTTTGTGTAAGGTAATTTTGGTACATCTGAATTAAGAAACAAATTTTAACTATCAGCTGAACCATTTAAAATTAAGGGGTTGTGTTCTAAATGTTTAAATGAAAATTCATGAACATTTTAAAGTCAGTAAACTGCAGGAAAAAATAATAGTTTGCAAGGTCAAACCCAATAAAACAAGACACTTCTTGGTAGCTTTTAAGTCCATTGTGTCATTGTCAATCTTTAAATAGGTAATAAACCTCTTAGAATGACTTAGAGGAAATCCTATGACATTCTAAGTATTTAGCATAAATCTTTTGTAAATATACCCACTTTGTTAAAGACAATGGGGATGACCTGTGGATGTCTGTGGATGTCAGTTGTTCAAGTAAATCAAAAGAAAGGTAGTTTTGGAGTGGAGTCACACTGAAACACTTCCATGACAAGCACTGCAGCTAGCTTTAGAAACACCACACACTGATGCATAACCAACAAACAAGAAACCAACACAAACGTTCCCCAGTTTTGAGTACAAACTAAGATAGATTATAGATGTTAATTGTGTCTTGGATCAAGTGTTTTGCTCAGTCATTTTTCAGTAGTATAAAGGGGACAGTAGTAATAGCTAGGATTTATAGAGACTTATGATTTATACATATTAGAGGACTTTATAAAGAGGCAAATCTATTTTTTCTTCTTCTTTTAAGATAGGAAAATGGAAACAGAATGAAGAGTGACCCGCTTAAATTCATCTAGAAAACCATGACAAAATTTAAAACCGAACTCTTACCCTTGATTCTTTGTTGAGGCTCAATCTGTTATAACACAAGGAACCAGAGAGAGCTGAAACAGTGCAGTGCTTGAAGTCTTGATAAAGAAAGGTTAAAGGCAACAGCAGCCTGTGAATGCTGCTCTGCTCCTGATTCAAGCTTACCCAGTGGGGGGGAAGGCTGGGTCACTGTGGACATGACTTGAGAAAATCTAGGGGGAAGCTTGAACAAATAATTTCTGATCTATGAATGAAAACGGGGAAGCTCGGTGTCTTTTCTTCTGCTCAGCTGCTCCCTATTCAGTTGCAAATAAAGGCACTTCTTTTACCGTGTGAGTTAATGAAGGAAATGGGTAAAATCATTCTGTAGACAGCAGCTCAGCAGATTTGGTGGCAACAAATGGTCACACCATTTAACCTACTTAGACAGAGGCCCAAGAGTAGCTGTGTTATCTGTAATGAGCTCATTAATGTCTACAGTCAAAGACACACATTTTAAAAGCTCTCCAAATAGATACAATACTTAGTTAATCAATATAAGGAACATCATAATATTAAGGAAAGTGTGTCTAAATTGTGCTTATTCAAATTCATTCAAAATATCTCTAAACTTATGCACCAATCATCTTTACTTTCATTTAAGTCTTATCCTCACATGTATCAAAGGTATTTCTCTTTAAAATTAGGTCAGTTTAACGTCACCTTTCTTTTTTTTTCATATTTTTTTTCTTTTGTCCGAAGAGCAGTCATCCATTATTAGAACTGATTTCGTAAATCAAAATAATGAAAAGCAATGCTTTTCTGGCCTGACTTTTGACAAGATTCCTACTGATTAGTTAAAAAAAAAAAAAGTATTGCACTAAACCATCTCAAGTTTTAACTTTAAAGGCATTCTTCTATGTTTTATTCTGCAAGTTTGCTTCTCACATATTTTTAAATGAATGCAATTAGATAAAAACCTACTGCTGAAAATCAAGTAAGCCTTCAATTAAGCCTCAAAAAAGGTGCTTGGTAGTTAATACTTCAGAAGTTGAAATTTAATTAATACAACATAGTTCAAAATGTTCAAACATGCATGAATTTTCCAAAACAGAGCTGACTAACAAAATACTGGGAAAATAAAAAAGAAATTGAGAAAAGGGATGGCTCAGGGGGTAAAATACTCACTTTCATCTCTTCTTTGATTCTGTATTCAATCATCCACAGAGGACACAGTCTGGATCACAAACCCACACCTAATTTATCAGCATGGGCATGATCCTCACCTCTTCTCCAATACTTCATGACTAATCTATCATGGACTTTTAATATCATCTAGCAGAAGAAAGTCTTCTGGCAGGTCAGATTCATGACCTCTATACAATAAGATCCATGGTCTACAGCCAGAAATATTTTCATCTTTGCACCTCCCTAATACACATGGCTTCGAACAATTTTCACATGAGTACATTCTCAACATCAGTTCCCATATAATCTATTTTCTGAAGAGATCTTAGTAATATTCTTCACCTTATTCATCTCTTCGTCAGGGAAAGGTTCTGTAGTCTGACTCATGATGTCCTAAAAATTGTCAGTGTTCACCATGATACTTCAAATATCTGCTTTCTCTTTCTATACCACTAAAACAGGTAATTACTAGAAACTTCACCTGATAAGAGTATTAATTTTCTCTTATGTCTTCCACATGAATGTCATCAAAGTCTCCTCCTCATAATTACTAACAGGTGAACAGAGTTCAAGACATCACATCTGAAGAGAAATAAAAATGTTCCTTTTTGTTCCAAGATTTTAAGCAGTTTTCTTCAGGTGCCTTATTTACTAGCAGATACAAACCAGTCAGGGCCTATAATCCATGCTATCTTCTGCAGAGAGTGCAGGCGAGCTCTGGCCCTGTAAATATGGCTTATACTGGGGGAAGGAGTTGGGCAGTGTTGGATCCCAGGGGCTGTCCTTGCCCTGAGACGGGCTCAGCTGGGGTCCCCTTGCCCAGCCTGTCCTAGCTCCAGCTCTGGAAATGCCACTGGGGAAGGGACCAGCAGACCCTGGCAGTGCCGGATGGACAAACGCCCTCTGGGGCTGCAGAGGAGCTGTGAGGCAGCTTTCACCTCTTCCCTGGAAGCAGGAGAAAGGGAGCAGATGGGGAGGGGACAATGCATTAAAAGAAAGCCCCAGCACTAAGGAGGAAAAATATCTTACCATCAACACCACACTCCTCTCAGTGAAGACCTCAGGATAGTCATAACTCATCCTAAACCTCCTCAGTCTTCAAGGAGACTTAAAATGTCAACCTTGGAACACACCAGAATGTGTGAAACTGAACACACTGGAACTTGAAAGGGTGGGCATAACTCCAGAGGAAAGGGGCAGATACTAGAAACACTCAGATAGATATTTTGATATTTTATTAATAGGCCTTTCTCTTTTACTTGCATTATTTGGACTATTAGAGTACCACAGCATCTATTCTCTTAGCTCTAGAAAGATGCGCAATTTGCTTTCACCCATAATAAGATTTTTGTTTTAACAGAGGAAAAACATAGATCCTACAGAAACACTGAAAAGCAGAACTGGCCACAAAGACTAGGCCTTTTGTCTGCACTCATTTTTTCTTACCAGAAGTTTATCCTAGTAAAACAAGATGTGATTAGAGGATGGAAAGTCAGGAAGCAGACAACGCATGTGACTTGTTTCTCTCTCAGCATTCCTTGTTCACAAGGTTAGGAATCCTCTTCCGAAATAGAGAGAAATGGTGCTACGGCAGTGCCAGTATGACACAGTGACTGCATCAGCTTGACTCCACTGACATTAGCTAATGTGAAGTGCTAATGTCAGTGGACTAATTAGTACTGTAGTGCTGTACTTTTGAAGTTAATGTCCTAGTCATCCTTACATTACAGCTGTAGCATGACGGAGTCACTCGGTGGGGAAGGGACTTTGGGAGGTTTGTAGTCGCACCTCCTGCCCAAACCAGCAGGGCAAGCTCTGGGGTCAGACCAAGCTTCTTAGGGCTTTCTCCAAGCAGGTCTTGAAAAGCTCCAGGGATGAGGTTTAAAACAGTTAACTCCCATGCTTGGCTGTCCTTGAGAGAAAAAAAAAAATATATTCTGCCTAGCCTTAAGCATCTTGTTTCAATTGATATCTGTTTTGTTTGTCCCAGCTCCTTCCCTGCAGCCATCTCTTCTCCAGGATTAAGAAGTCTATCTCTCTCAGCCTCTCCTCACATGGCAAGTACTCAAGAATTGATTGTTTTGACATGTATCCTCTTGCCTTTCTCCAGCTTCTATATACCTTTGTTATACTCGGTGGTCCAAACTGGACACAGCAACTCAATGTGATCTAATGAGTGATGAATAGAAGGGATAGAGCAAATAATAATATGGTTTATGGATAAAATGTTATTTCTTAATGCATTACTTGAATTGTTCAATATTATCAAGTGTGTACTTGAAAAGGCTCCTGCTATTGTTAATGCAGTCCAGGAAATATTTATGATTTCATAAGCCAATGATGTGGGCAAAGGTCCCATTAAATGCCATCATTCAGTGTATTTGTTTGGACAGTCAGCAGATAAATTGCACAGAATGGTGAAAGATAGACGATAATCAGTTTCTATTAAGAAATTCAAAATGAAAATGAATATAGTAAGAAGCAGGTCTTTTGTTCTGAGAGTGATGTGGGAAATCGGAAGTAAAAACATACTATTCTCTTTATTGTGGTAATAACTCCATTTAAAATTGGACTAAGTATGAGATATACTTAATTACTTGTAAAGATCTAATTTCCAAGAAAAAAGCTTGACATATATTTCTGAGGACTTCATTCTTCTTCTTAGTTTAAACCCTAGGTTCAACATGAGGAACAGCAGTAAAAGATTCTCATCCCATGGTATGTTTCTGAAAAGACAGAAGAGATGTATCTTTTTGACCATTCAGTACTTGGCAAGTGCGGTAGCACTTTCTGCCAGGGTGCTAATTACTCTCCCCTGAGGCCATGGTTTTATTGATCTGGACTCTTGGCTTCTGGCAATTGGAT
Source organism: Corvus moneduloides (assembly GCF_009650955.1). Classification (NCBI taxonomy): domain Eukaryota; kingdom Metazoa; phylum Chordata; class Aves; order Passeriformes; family Corvidae; genus Corvus; species Corvus moneduloides. The sequence goes on along the minus strand of NC_045477.1, from coordinate 13,598,136 downwards.
CGAGGTCACAAAATTAATTTCATGTAGTTCTTGAACTCTGAATTAAAGGTGTATGTGTGCAAGTGTTATTTGTAACTCATTACCCTGCTAAAACTGCAGTAAGTCAGTGCAGTGTTAAGACGATTTAAAGCCACTGTCTGTGTGCTAACCATTCTCTTAACCCGTGGGTATTAACCCTTGGAAACTGGAGGAATGCCCTGCCTCACTATGGAAGCAGCACCTTAAAGAGGTGTTATTTCTGAGAATGACATCTTGGTGCCAGCAAATGCTAGAGTTACATGCTGTATCATTTCAAAAAGTACAGTCTTCAAAGAAGGGTCTCTCAGGAAATCGATGGAAGGCCATAAATAAAAACTTTGATGGTATTTGGGTAGGCAAGTCACTACAGAGACCACAATTTTCAGCCGGGAAATTGGTCATACTGTCATTTTCTCCTGATCTAGTTTTCCAAGTCACTGCTGGCTACAGTTAAATTTATTGTCCTACATTTGTATATCAAGATCTATTTTGTATTATTTATTGCTTAATATATCCTGTTTCACTGTTTATTTTTTATTCTTGCTTTGAACCCCATTTGATGGAATCTTGTTTTAGTTTTGGTTTGGTTGGTGTTCTATTTTTTGTTTCTCTGTGCCTTCTTGTGCTTCATTGTTTTCTCTTATTTATTATCCTGTTTTTCCATTTCTCCTCACCTAATGCTTTTGTCCAAGGACAATCTGTTCATTTCCATCTCTGTAGGAACATGGATAAGAGGCTATGTTCATACCTGTGATAGGTTGGGCAAACCCTGTTTCCATATTTATATGGACAGTTCATTTTCTTTCCCCTATTCTTTCCAGCTGCAGTTATGGCTTTCACTGCAGCTGCTTCGCTGAGAGAAGCCAGACTGATGGGATGGGCTGGAGAAGGTCTGACACTGGTAGGACTTTCTGGAACACTTGTGGAAACTCTGAGGAAACCAGAACTCACAAAATTAAGGTAAAGTTCAGGTGTGACTAGAATGTCATGGGTCTAGAAAGCCCTTGGTTGCTTTTAACTTTCATTGCCAAATAAATGAAGCATTTTAAATGCATGGAATCATCTTTCGTGAGCTCTTTAAAGTAATGCATGTATTTCTTTCTTATAATTTCTGAGATCTTCCAACTTTTCAATATGAACAGAGCTGAACAGAATAAAATTTAAATTAAAAAAACCTTACAGTAAATAAAGAGAGTAAAGGATTTCAAGGGGGAAAAAAACATGCTTTGGAACCAACTTAAGGAACAATTATTTGAAAAAAAATGGTTTTAGACCTACATATAGTTGTATGGGAAAATAGAACTATATAATTAAAATGCATGGAATTTCTGGTTAAGAGATTTCTTTTGCTTGGAAATTTTGACCTATAAAATGGGATTTTAATTAATCTATTTTTAAAAGTCCACAATACCATTATAAATTGATCATCTAGATTCTTGTATGGTCAATTGTAAGAAATATATCTTGCATGAGGTTCTTCTGTCTTGTCTTACTTCTGTCTTGTGTTTTAGGATAAGAATAATGGTACTCTAGAACTGTTTGATTTTTTTTTTCCTTACTGACTATAAAGGCACCCTAAAAGACTCCCTCAAGTGCAGATATTGTGAGAGTGCTCTTAAACAAGAATGTGATTAATAAATAAATATTTTACAGTGATGCCCTAAACCAGACATTTTTAATTGTTTCCCAACTACCTCATTTTGATAGTTGTGTCTGTTAAGTGTGAAACTTGTAGAAATCCTGACAGTAACTTAAATTCTTCAAATGTTATGGTCATATCAGTGAACCTGGACTAATAAAAAAAAGTCTCCCTAGCTGCCTGTAAAATCGATAGTCCCAGCTTTGACCTGCTGGAAACTGAAAGTCTTTAGTTGCTCATCATGAAAACAGCATGGCCTCTCTTGGTGAAAGTTCAGCACACTTAGCTGGCGTTTACAGAATTAGTTTTGTCAGAAAGCTACTGGCAAGTGCTGTCCATAAGATGCTCCTTTCCTTCCCCAGACTGCCCTCACACTGGCCCTACATTCTAGAGCCCATGAGGAGAGATGTCAGAGGGCAAAGCACATTGCTTTGTACAGAACAAATTATAAAATGCTGCTAAACCACAGTTAGTTAAACCACTTTTTTTTTAAAAGGCTGTAAAAATAATATAAATAGTGTGAGCTCCAGTGCATTGTACAACACAGCATGTCCTGTACTCCTCAGGATCATTCTGTAATGATACTCTGTAACATCATTACAGAATATGAAAATAAAAATTAATTTACATGAAAATTTACTCTTTTTTTTTTTTCTTCCTTGTGAAAATCTGACGGTGAAATTCCCAACTTTCACTGAGATTTGTCTGTCTTCATCAATGTACAAGTCTTTCTCTTTACTCTTGATGATGCGATGATCAGGAATAGTGTAAAATTGCTCTTCAAGAATTAGCCACAAACATAACACATTTCGTAATGACTGAAGCAAGGTATGCTAAGCATACATACTTCTAAAACACATGGTAGCAATTATTATCTTTACAACTTCTCTGTCTTCACAAGAACAAAAAGAAATGTCATATTTCAGAATCTTTATAAAGTAGAAAATATCTCTTCCTCTTAAATACAAAACCAACAACCTACAATGTATCATTTCTGGCCTTGACATGACTGTGATGCACATTAGTACATTGTATCCAAAATAATTTTCACAGTGTTGTTCAAATAACTTACTGTGTTTATTTAATGTTGCACTTCTGTCAATCTTATACTGCAGCATCACCAGTTATAACATCAGCCATTAGCTGTGCAATATCATGAAAAAGCCTGGCAACTGAACTTGGTGATGAAATATCTAATAACTGGTAGGCAAAACACCCTACCATATATTTTACAAGGCTTTCTAACCCAATCCATGATTGTCTAAAAATGATAAATGTTTTTTCTACCTCATTACTACAAACTGATATTTTTTCTCTTATAACTTCCCATGATTACTTCCAAGGACTCGTATATCCTGCATCATGTACTTTGATGCATGTTATATGCAAGTAATAATTTTTAATAAGGGAAATCAAAGTCTCAGTAGGTTTCTTTTACTTATATTTAATCAGATATATCTCTGGGAGTTTTAATAAACAGTGAACATCATAATATAATCAATAACCATTACTCCTAAAAGTAGGACTGAACTCTTTATTCCAACTTGCTGACTTTATAAATAATGCTGTTGGGGTCTGGAGGATTATCCATATGCATGAGTTAGGTATGTACAAAATATAAACAGAAGCAAGGTCATAACTGTTTGAGCCTTTTCCTCAGTTATTTTTGGACCACAAGCACATTTTGCTAAATCTTGAGTTGTGTCTGCTACTTTTGCTGATGGCTTCCAAGTCAAATTTTGCTAAACCTACAAAACAGGCTCAGGTTGCCTTGTATATTTAGCTGACAGAAAGTCTGCAATGGTTCTTAGATTATCTGAAAAGACTGTCTGTCCTTAACACAGGGATTACAGTAACATACTTTATTCCACAATTTGCAATATTATGTTCAAAGTCTCTCCAGGATCACCCAACCTGCTGAGCATAATTTCAGAACCTAGTAGTACCATTAAAAATAAGTATTCTATTGACTATTCTACCAAATTGCCATTACCAAAAAGGGCAAGGGGCATCTCTCAGGGCTACCCTAAAATGTTTGATCTCTGTCCCACTGTACAGTGATTCTATACTAAGTTGTCTGATGTTTGAAGACTGTGAAAGAAAACCCGAGCAAAAACCCCCCTGACTTTCTGCATTTAAGACTTTGAAATGAATGCTCAGGCAGTGAAAAGGAAATATGCTCCTCTACTTTGCTTTATCAAGTCATATTACTTCTCTGCTTAACAACACTAATAAAATAATGCAACCATGATAACCTGGAGAGAGCTCTTGTGTTAAATGTGTCTGAGTCTTTCTCATGGTATAATTTCTTGACCTTCCTTCAGGTCTCTCATATATGGTGTGTCACTAATTATTTATGTCTTTTCCAGACTGTCTGTATCACAGACTATCAAGTTCGTGAAGTGTTTATTTTTGTTCACTATACAAGCTATTGATATATGAGATTGGTAGCTAGTAATATATAAATGCCTGGAGTCCAAATCCATTTTTGTGTTTGACCTTCATTATGTGAACAAGTAGATATAGTTAAAGTTGATGAACTATACTGAATGAATTATATTTAGACAAGTAACTAGGTCTAGGAAACGCTTCATTTTCCTTGGATTTTATGACTACGGTTCTGTGCTCTTTACGCTTATAATTCTCAGCAGTTTTGAGAACTGAGTGCATGTACAGCCATATTTTTGAATTATGCAGCTCATCTAACTGAGGGTAGAAATACATGAGGACCTAAGAGGCAAGAGAAATTTTTCTGCAGAAGTAGTGTTCTCCATAGTACAACAATAGCCCACTGAAGTCTTCATTTCACTTTTCTCTCCTCTCTTTATGTCACAGACACAGGAGTGCAGCTATGCTGGGAGGACTTGATAACATTAACTTACTCTGGTCAATATCTCCAGAAGGAATTGTGCCAAATTTGCAGAATAGACCTCTGGCTCAGATTCCCAATGAGACTTTGGGGAAATCTGTTTTGAGATATTTCCTCTTAGATGAATACTGCCCAAAGATCAAGATATTTGCATTTCAGGAAATCTGCTGGTTAGAAAAACAAATTAAAGCAGCACTGCAAATCCTTTCTTAACATAAATGAGGGAAGCCTCTCATTGCTACATTTGGTGTGGCTGCCATTATGTTCTCCAGTGCTTTAGGTAACATTTAAACTCTAGGTATTTGAGCTCCAAATTTGAATTTTTAACATTGCCAGCTACACACAACTGTCCTGAAGTACTGAACTTTGGTAATTCTATTTCAGCATCTAAATACCCTTTTTTTTTGGCACATGTGGTAGAGCCCCAGTGTTGAAATAACAGTTCCTTGCCTGCAGTGTGCATTGAGCAAAGGGGAGGCTCAGAGAGGCCACAAAACAGCCCCTGAGAGCTTCTGGGCACCCACACCCTGTAAAATGCTTTTTTTCTGAAACCTGTTTGTGCTTAAATAAATGTGTTAAATTTATACTCTTGAACCTGTGTTCCTGTGCTAAACTTAAAGCTGGGCTTAAAAGAAACAAATGAAATGTAATGGGGTTTTTTTAAGTTTTTTTAAATCATACTGTTACTATTCTGACTTGTACCCATAATCTGTGCTCTAGCTTTATCTGGTCATAGGGGACTTGTTTTGTGTGGAGAAAGAAATAGTGCCAGTCAACTAAATACACCTAATTATTATTATTATTTGCTTTCCTTAACCTGATGCATCTGCCCAGAGGGGTATGGAATTGTCACCAGGAGCAATGTATTCACCCATGGTGCTCCATGCAGGAGGAATGAAGTAGCCTCCAGTGATCTAAGCATGAAATCTGCAGTGGAGGACATTGCCATGCAGCCCCCGCCACATCATCGCTCTTCCCTTATGGTCAGTCCTTTTCTGCTGCCTCCACTCTCCAAAAGCTCTCTTTCTAGACCTGTTTTTCTTGATACCTCAAGAGAAATACAGCTGAATTATAGAATCTAGAAAACAATCCTACCCTAACTGATACCTCTCACCTCCAGCCTCATCCACTTAATTTCTCTTTTCCATGGTGCCTAGAAAAGAAATCTCCACAGGTGTTTTAGAAAGAAGTGACTTCCTTTAGGATAATTTGTACAAACGACTCGTCCTTGCTCACTATGATATCACTAACTTTTTTTCAGATGCTGAGATAGGTGTCTCCCTGCCTTGGAAACTGCAGGTGAATACAAATATTTTTAAAATACACTTTGATAAAGAAAAAAAAGTAATTACTAATGTAAGATGCGCTTATATTTCTTGAGGCTTTTTATCTGATATAATGTCTTAATGCATTATAGCAATTTGATCTGAAGAGGCTCTGTGATGCAAACCCACCATCTCTTCAGCTATGCAGTAAAATTACCCATTATACTATCATTTTGTTCTATAACTGAAAAGTTAATTGTGACTTTACAATTCTGGATTGGTAGTTTCCCTTGTAAACTCTTTCTGGTTTTCAGAAGTCATATTAATCATTTTATCCTTGCTTGTGACAAATAAATGCATATTTAATCTTCATGTATAAATAATGTGCTCTTCTGAACGTGCCAAACAAAATGTGATGAATGGTAGGGCCATTTTCGGTGTCTCCTTTAGATTTCCTTGTGATGCCAGTAGACAGAAGGAGAATTGAGTCTCAGTCCCTAGGGATGTGTTACTGTTGTAACAGAATTAATAGAGCTGATAATATGAATAATTCATGATGTAGTATTTGTTGACAAAGCTTCTTAAAAGTCCAGTACAGACCAGCTAACTTGTGGTTAGGAAGTAGCAGTCATTGTTCCACCTCTTTTTTATTTTGTTGTTGTTTTTTTCCCCTCCATTAAACTGCTGTTATTAATCATAAAATAATGAATAATAACTGTCCTTCTATGTCCTCCCCTCTAACAAAATATACCTTAGGAGGGATTGTGGAGTAAAACTAAACAAACCAAAGAAGATACATAAGAAAAACACAATATATTTCTAATTGACAGAGGGATTGAAATTTCCCCAGTAAGCTGGAATATACATATGTGTGTTACATACACTAGGACCTTCACATTTAGAGACCATTAACAGTACCTGCACATTTTTTAATCCTTCCACCCCTCTCTGTTCCCAGTATTTTGAATACAATCTGCTTTTCCACAACTCAGATATGTTTCAACCCCAAAATTAGCTACCTGTGCACTTGGGTTCATCAGGATTGCAATTTCCAGGTCATTCTGGGTAAGTAAACCCTCTTTGTTTCTTAGAAAATTTACATCTCCCATAAAACCAAGAAAACTGACCATAGAGACTGAGGAAAAGGCAAGTCACTGTTTCCTAAGGATTAGACGCACATCCCTATCTTGGTTCAGCAGTATTTGTTACTTCATATTGTCTACTAACATGGCGTTCTCCTTCTGGAGAACTGTTGAATCAGTCAGTGAAAACACAAAATGAAGCAAGCTTGTGTTTTAAGAAATGATCATACAGGTACTTGGATATCAAACTGTCAAAAGCATGATGGAGTATATCCCAGAATTACAGTCTACAGTTAAAAGAATCCAACTCTATTGTAATTGCACTGCTGATTTTAATTTGACTTCCCGTGGTAGCCTACTGGTCATCAATCAAGGATGAAGCTGATTTCCAGACACTATTATAGATGAAATGACACTAAATGAGATAATCTTGTTTTTAAGTTGGTTTAATTTAAAAATCTTTTGAAGACAACAGAGCTTCAAAGGTAATGAAAAAAACTATTAAAATTATACAGCATTTCAGATGAAATGCATTAGATACATTAAGTTATTCTGAGCTGCATGCATTTAGATAATGTCTGAATGGGAGAACTATGCAATTCTGGACCACTTCATCTGATTAGAAAATTTACATTATACAGAGTAGAGCTAATGAGAGACATGAAGGTGGAGTTATATCTCCCTTAAGCCATCTGGCCAACCTACACGTGTTCTTAACATTTACTGTTCTGCTAGTTTATCCAGAAGAAGGTTAAAAAGGCAATTTAGTAGACTCATCAGTAATTTAGAAGATTTCTAATGGAACAGGATGCTTGAATTAACTAGATTAAAGAAGTACAAAGAAGTTCAGTGGCTAAAATTCAAACCTACATAAACTAAGACTAGGAAAAGGACGTACCTTGTTAACCACGAAGATAAGAAACAACTGGAAGAATTTGTATAGACATGATGGTCACTTCTAGTCTTTACAGTAGGGTTGTGTTCTTTTCTACAATAAATGCCTTGGCTCATTAGTCACCAGAAAAGCCTAAGTTGTGACAGATTTCTTCTGCATAGGATATATGCAGTTTTATTAAATATATAGAAATTTCAATATCTTGACATATTAGTTGTAAGAAATAAATAATTTATAAATACAATTGGGCAGAGGGGGTGCAGAATATTCTAGCAAAACTGAAAATATATTTACCAACAGTATTACAGATGAGCAGCCTTCTACCTCTCCTCCTGTGCTCGAGAGAGTGTTTGAATCCATATCTTCTTCATTACCCTCCTGCTGTACACCTCCATGTATTCACAGCTGGGATCAAGTTCCTGCAAAGACTGATAATCAAGAATTTGTTCCCTCTGCCCACTCTTGGAGACAAGCTTGGTCTAATTTAGCTATCTTTCTGCTGACAGTCACATGGATTCTTAGCATGATGGAGGTGAGTCATTAATTAAAATGAATTCAGAGTAGGTACAATTACACAAGTACTTTTGCTGGTTTGCATGTTATTTCTGTATCTCACCTGACTCACAGTGGCCAAAACAGGGGATACGAGATGACATGGGTTAAATTGTTTTCCCTTAGAGGTTGGGGAAGCACTAAAAATTGCTATAAATTGTGTGAAAAACATGGAGAAAAGTATGACTGCATTTTTACTGATGCATCATTGCAGCAGTGATATCTAACATTTTATGCTGCATATATTTTTAGGCACTATGATATTTGTAGATTTTGTTCTTTAAACAATTTTATATCTGCTTAGAAACAGTACATAGCAATTATTTTTTGGCAAAATAAAGTCCTTTGAAGCTTCAGTAGTTTACATTGTTTTTTCTTAAGAAGGATGTTTCTAGATGAAGGCTTCTGGT